>NC_048898.1:13850066-13948610 GCF_011077185.1 Oxyura jamaicensis
GGAAGGGAAGGGAAGGGAAGGGAAGGGAAGGGAAGGGAAGGGAAGGGGACTTGGCAGAACATAAAAATTTGAAACAACACAGTTGCAAAGAGTGTCAATTCTTTACCTGGTGCAAAATGATAGCTTTTTCACTACAAAGACATTGGCAAGTTATTAAAGAATTCATGAATATATATAAAAAAAGAAAAAAACAACCCTCAATTGCACAAGACTTTTTGAGCTATGTGGAAGGTTCTTAGCATAAACTTCCCTCAATTTAAAATGAAATAAAATCACTAGGCACTTAACTGAAACTGCCCAATGAATGGCATCAATACTCAGCTCAGGAGTTTGGGAAAGACATGGTGAAGTCAATGAAAATTCCTTTGAATAGGCTTTAAATCAGAACAGGAGTCAAAAGGATAGAGGGTTGAACTTGATTAATTTCTTCAGTACTATGCAACTAAAAGTACTAAACAGTCTTCTCACTAATATTTAAACTTAAATAAGTGACTTATTCTTCATGTGAGCCCCAGGAAATTAATCAAGAAAACAATAGAAGAATTGAAAACATTCTTCTATCCTAATAAGCAATCTTATCAGAAGAGAAGTTATAAATTTACAAAACTTTCACATTATGCCCATACTACAGTAAAGAAGGCTTTACTAAAGGATCAGACTCTTCCAAGTTAGAACAGTGGCTTCACATCACTTTAGTTTCTTAATAATGCCATATGATATCCAGGCAAGCAGCTAGGTACTGTTTTCTTAATTTATTCCTATGAATTAGTGTGTGATTTTATCTACATTTTCTCCTTTGTGCATGCAAGTGTGTGTGTTGTCATGCCCCAAGCAGTTCTGTAGAGTTCTCAGAGTTGAGGCAGCTCTTTTATTGTAATCAGTTTTCATTACAGTCCTTTGATCTCTCCCCATTCTTTGTATACAACACTTCATCACCTTTATTTTCTGTCATAATTGCATGTGAAAGATTTCTCCTTTGATAGACCCTGAATGCCAAATCAGTATCGAAAAGAGTGTTGAAAAGTGTCATGTGCTCTGCCTGCTTTAGAAGGCATCCCATACACCTGTGGAAGACAAACAATTTTTCAGTGATATGACATATCTATCATCCGTCCACAGGATATGAGCTGTTCTGTCTGCTTAATAGCAAGGGGCTATGCATAGCAAAATAGTAACTGCTGAAAGAAATGTGTAGCACATTGCAAACTGTCTGGCAGCCCTCCCTAAGCCTCATCTCATTCTGGCCTGCTGATAATTCACAGACTGTGTTCCCGTGCGCTCATCACTCCGGCAGTAAGAGTGGCTAGATGGGGCCCCCTGTCTCTGCTCCCTGTCACACTGTCATTCAGGTGTGTCTGTCTGCCATCACCTGCTGACAGAGCCACATGCGTCTCAATTACAGTCTGGGCCTCTATTCACACTGCTGATGAAGATGTTCAATCTGTACTGGCTAATAGCATTCTCCCTTAAAGATGTGTCTTTTGGGGTTTGTGAAAACAGATGCTGGGTGAAGTCTGTTGGCTGCTAGAGAATAATATTACTCACCATAGGTTTTTTTTTTATTTTTTATTTTATTTTTTTTTTTTTTTGTAAAGAATTATCAGTGGCCAGTCCTTTTCTCTACAGCTCCTAGCCTCTGCCATCCCTTGCAATGGTAAAATACAGCCAAGGGTATGAGGGTTCTTTTCCATTCTCTACTTCAGTGTGAGGACAAGCAATTAAGCAAAACTGGAAAGGCTGATGTGATACAATGTCAAAGTAATTTCTTCCCCCTTTGTATTACTAACTCCATGCATTTTTATAACTAAGGGTGTTTTTAACACTGTCATCACAGTAATGATGAATGCCATATTCTGCTTGCTTAACAACAACAACAAGCTACAAGAAGGGAAAACTGCTGGAACATGATAATGTTAGATATATTGCATGTACCTCCATGTATCCAGGGAGACTAATACTCACTGGTGGTCAACAGATACATGAATTGTTGTCTGTATGCCAGATATTCCTTTTGTTATTTTAGATTCCTTTGGGATTCAAGTTGTAATACCTACATGTACAACAGGAAGCACCATGACATAGAAGTCATCTGCACTAGGATAATGCAGAATGTGAAAAAATAAATATACAAGTACACTGTGGGACCAAGGTTTAGAAGAACAGTGTAATATTAATACTATTATAATTATCATTAGTAATAGTAGTAGTAATAAGCTGTTATGCATTTTAAGTGCTCGGGACAAAATATGCAGTTTTCTTCTCTAAGGTAGGTTATTAGATAAAATTTTTCATGCATCTATGAAATACTCTGGAAAAAAAAAAAAAAAAAAAGGAAAGAGAAGTGAGCCCTAGACAAAGAAAGTAATTCTCAGGAAGTAATCTCTGTTGTTAGGAAAAAGTTATGCCTAGATCTCAAAGCAAAAAGAAAATAAAAAAAAATCACAACCATATATCATGATGATAATATCATGTTGTAAAACCTAATAAATTTCTAGTTTGCTGATGTTCTAATTTACCATTCAGAGCTGTCCTCTTCTTTATGGAGTACATATAGAAAAAGTGGGAATCCTGTCTGGAGTTCTTACTCTAGTCTTAGTTTAAGATCCAGACATTTGCCCTTTTCTCTGTTAACTAAAAGGAGATTAAGCAAGTTAAGACAATAATTTATTCTGAAAAAAAAAAAAAAAAAAAAAAAAATTACAATCTTAACTCACATTAAACCATTTTAAAAGTAGATTTTTCTGCTGTGCAGCTCAATACACTTATTAAGTTTTCCACTGAGCTACCCCTTCTGTTTACTGAAGTGAAATCACATGCATATACAAAAATATGATTCCATCTTTACTGTAGATAAGTTTGGAAGATGACATTAAAACAACACAAATTGCTTTTATCATCATGGGAAATAGCCTAATGTTATTGTCTTTATGTCTTCTTGCTTTAAAACTACAGATTCTTTGTGTCCAGCTTCCTTTCTGTGATGTCTTGCATCCTGGTTTGCATAAGAAACAGCGTGGCCAGCAGGTCCAGGGAAGTGATCGTCCCCCTGTACTCGGCTCTGGTGAGGCCGCGCCTCGAGTACTGCGTTCAGTTTTGGGCCCTTCGCTACAAGAAGGACATGGAGGTGCTCGAGCGAGTCCAGAGAAGGGCAACAAAGCTGGTGAAGGGTCTGGAGAACAAGTCTTACGAGGAGCGGCTGAGGGAGTTGGGACTGTTTAGCCTGGAGAAGGGGAGGCTCAGGGGTGACCTTATTGCACTCTACAGGTACCTGAAGGGAGGCTGTAGCGAGGTGGGGGTTGGTCTATTCTCCCACGTGCCTGGTGACAGGATGAGGGGGAAAGGGCTAAAGTTGCACCAGGGGAGGTTTAGGTTGGATATTAGGAAGAAATTATTTCCTGAACGGGTTGTTAGTCACTGGAATAGGCTTCCCAGGGAAGTGGTTGAGTCACCATCCCTGGAGGTCTTTAAAAGACGTTCAGATGTAGAGCTTAGGGATATGGTTTAGTGGAAGAGTTGTTAGTGCTAGGTCAGAGGTTGGACTCTGTGATCTTGGAGGTCTCTTCCAACATAGACTATTCTGTGATTCTGTGATTCTGTCTCACATAGGAGGTTCTGCACGAAATATCCCTGTTGGACACCTGTTCAGTACGATGTGAAAACACACTATGGTCCTGCTTTCCCACTAATCCATTTCTACACAGAATTATATGCATTTTAAAATCAACTCTCCTCAAATTTAAATGTTTATGGTAATGGAAAGAGTAGGAAATCACAATACTTCATTTACTTTAGGCACATTTTGTATCAGAGCTTCAATGGACTTAACAGGGATGAAGAGTGGGAAGAGGGGGAAGAAGGTATTCAAAGTTACAGATCAAAGCTGGTAGAGGAGTTCAGAGAAATACTCTATCACTCATCTCTGTGTTCACTGGCTGATCTTCTGGCCATTCATTTTAATAACTGACCAGTGATTTCTTCTAGATGCTTAACAAGTAGCACTGCTGTTTCCAGACAGTGCGCACCTATTTACTGATGTTCCCAAGGAGGTGCATGCAAACCCAGATTTGGTGCTTTATCACCACAAAGAAATATGGATGACAACAGATTCCTGATCTCAGCCCATCTACATTATTAACTAGGGAAAAGTTTAGCCAGATCCAAAATACAGAGTGGAAGGAAAATTAAAAGTTGTTGAAACACTTTTTTTTCTAACGGTTTACATGGGAGGAGAAGGGGGGGGGGGGGGGGAGAGGGAGAGGAAAAACACCACCACCAAAAGACTCAAACATCTTCCTTTTCATGGAAAATCAATACAGTAAGAGTTAAAGATGATACAATTTAAAGACATGAAAATATATTATTAGGCAAACAGATATTAGTAGCATTCCATAAGGACATGTGGAGGAATAAATTTCCTCTGCAGTATCCAACTAAAATGATTCTCCTTCCACCCTTCCAAGAGCAAAGGGCATTTGACCTAAATTGGCCTACCTGGACTCTACTTTCCTTTGTGCGCACAGATAGATAGGCTAGACATGTATAAATATACTGATCTCATTAACTTGTTTAGAAACCTCCTAATCTCTGAAGATTTAAAAAACAAACAAATAACAACCAAAATACAGTACGTCTTTTGAATCTCTACATACGGAATTAAGATGACCCTCTTATTGACCTGTTCTTGTTTTTAAGGAGTTTGGCTGATAAATATCATCTATGACTACTTTCAATTTAAAATGGAAAAAAAAAAAAAAAAAAAAAAAAAATTTTTTTTTTAAAATTTAAAATTTAAAAGGGAAAAAAAAAAAAAAAAAAAAAAAAAGTTGATTCTCTGACATCACATTACTTACAGGAACTAAAAATAATAACCATCAACAAGCAGTCCACCATAAGTAACCCATATTGAAAACTGAAGCTACAGTTATCTTTCTCTAACTGTATTACAGGGAGACATAGATCTGCCTGCCACATATATATAAATAACTGTCCTTGATACTTGCATCAGGGCAATCTCCCCTATCAACAGTCTCATTTATGTATTTCTCCTATACATACAGTAATTGAATGAAAGAATAATTACCATAAACTAAAGAATATTCATGTCTATCTTATTCCTCCTTGAACTCCGGTGTTACTCGCACAAACTCTAGATGATGACTCTTAAAACCCTGGAAAGCAAGATTATTCACCAACAAGGAATATTTGCAAGACCAAATATAGAAAATGAGACTCAAGGAGAGTCATGCAGTCCCCGTCTGGATTTAATCTTTTCAAAATTCAAGATACTAAATTAAACTCAAGAGCACACATGTGCAACTAGCAGAAATAATTGGGTGTGACAGGTGAAAGAGGAAAGTAAATCTAGTCCTCCCTCCCCACCTTTTTATTTTTTAAAGGCATGGTTTGTGACCTCACCTCAATAAATAAGAATCTTAAGTCTGAAATTACTTTACAGTTACATTTCTTGCTTCTTTACTTGTTTCCCACACCAACGTGGACACAAATACTGTCCTGTTAATTTTTTTTGTATTCATACTTATTTCCAGAATTGTCAGAGGTAACTGGGGTAAGGAGGCAATAAAAATAAATAAATAATATTAAAAAAAAAAAAGGAAGAAAAAGAAGAAAAATAAAATTTGCTGCCCAAATTGTGAAGGAATACAAAGAAGTAATACATTACTTATATAGAGAGGATGCTATATCCCAGCTGATTATCACTATGCACAACAACAATTCACTCAGTGCAGTCATGAAAATTCTGAAAAGAGTGTAACTTTAAAAAATAAAATAACAGTTACATGAGAAAGGAAAGGACACACTCAGGTAAGGTCAATGCTTAAGGTTTTCCCTTATCTCATAGAGGAGGATTAGACTCAGTAGGAAGTGGAAACCATCTGAAGAGTAACAAACTTTTTTTTTTTTTTTTCTTAAAGAAAATAAAACTTTTCATTTATGTCATTATTTATTAATTCAAATGTAAATACCTTAGACTTGGACAATCTCTCTCTCATATTTCTCCAATTAATATTCTAATAAATATTCTGTTTCTGCAGCCAGACTTTTGACAACTGTCTTAATTTTTCCATTTCAACCCATCTCATACAAGTGTCCCTGCTTCTGTCCCAACTTCTGAATTCTGAATCTTCTTTTAGTAATATTAAAGCACTGATTTTTTTGAGTTTTTATCTCTATTTTACATAAACTATTTTTATATCAAAAAGTATTTACAGAAAAAGCAACTGTCAACAGTATTTATAATGGCAACATACAATATGTAATCAAAATAGCTTCCAAGATGTTTGGAAAACCTCAGATACAGCCTTCCATGACGTTCAGTTACTATTCACTTAAGCCATAAGAACAATGAACAATAATTAAATTCCTTGCAAGACATTCCAACACATATAGAAGCAAAAATAAGTGTGTGTACCTATATATATAAATAAATACACTATTTACTCTAAAATGAATATGTGTCTTATATTGTTCATAGCTCAACTGCTTCATGGACTGTGCTTGACAGAAGTCCCGGAGAATGTTATAAACAAGAATCTGAAGACATTCTGAAGCCATTACTAGTAACAGAGATAGTTGAAGGGATTGATTTCTTTTTCTGTATTACAGAATCAGTCAGATTTTTCCATCCAATTTTTAAGAAAAAAATAAATAACTGTACTGCTGAAATACTTATCTGGGAAGCAGACTGAATGTTCTAAGAACAGAGACAGGAAAATTGTTGCCCAAATGTGTTCTGTTTTGTTTTTATTATTATTATTATTTATTTTTTTTCCTAGGGAGATAGCATTCAAATCTGGAGACACTTGAAAAGAGAACACTAAAAACAAGCATTATCACTTCTTCTAGGCAACTGTTTGCCATTCTCCCAAACACCTGGGATATCACCTTGATTTACATGTTGTACCTCCCCTAAGATATTTTTTTTAATATAAAGTTTTGTATTTTTCTCCGCTACACATGAATATAATTTATTCAGTCTAGTATTCTGATAGTAATAATCCTCTTTTAGCAGAATATCTGAAAACCCTCAGCTTTATTAATCTGTAAAGGTCTGTGCCAAGTTCATTTGGTGAATCAGGAAGATCTAATATTTTACATAAAATTATTGTTTACTCATATTAATGATTACACTCCTTAGTGGAATACAGAAGTGTGATAGAAAACAGTTCTAGACTTCCAAAAGTCAAAAGCCGAGTAGATAAGGCAAAAAAAAAAAAAAAAAAAAAAAAAAAAGGCAGAGGGGAGGGGGAAAGGTGGGGGCAGGGAGAAAACAGAGGTAGACAGTGATTAAATCATTTGCCTAAGGCTACATAACAGGTCAAAGGCAGAAATGTGAACAGGAGGGTACAATTCCCCTAGCTCTCCTATACAGTCCCTGAACACCAGGTTATCCTGTGGTTTTAGTCTGATATAAAAAGTTCTCTAATAAAAAATTAATATTAAATGCATAGCCAAACATCTATGTAAGTCCTAATCTTGGCACTTAGTAATTATTTCAAACAATCTGCATGCACATGTGTGTGCATGTAGCTGTAATCTGGTGCCTCTTGGCTAATCATGAGTGTTGCCTCACACTTCCATGGGATGAGAGAACTGTAAAGCAAAGCTGATCAAAACTGTCACCCTTGGGTCACAAGAGTCTACACTCTTGATTATGCCAGAGGATGCCCAGGGTGCATCTGCTGACACTGTGTAAATCATTGTTATTTGTTTTTACAAAACACTTCATAAATAATTTTAGCATGAAAAATGTTCTCTGTGAGAGAAACACCTCAGGAAAAGGTGACATATTGGAATGATTGCATTTTTAAAACATTTATTCACCACCACGCATTCAGTGTGATGTAACTTGAGTTATGGACTCATCTCTCTCCTCATACAGCTTTCTCTGTGTACAGAAATGCCAATATTGTGTAGTGGTGTTGATGCAATAAACACAACTAAGAAAACACAGACCATAAGAAATGAAAGGATCCATAAATGAATAGCACATTTAAATGAATAGGCATAATAAAACGGTGAATAGACTTCATCTACCATGATTCATAAGCAAATCCAGGAAAGATGACAGTAGAACAGAACAATGTGTTAAAAAAAAAAAAAAAAAAAAAAAATGAAAGAAAGAAAAAAAAAAAGACAGTATCACATACTGTTCCTGTAACTCTAAGTTTATGGTCATTTTCATCTCTTATATCAGTACAGCTTTTCTGCACCTGAGAAGATGAGATCTGCGTTTGACTTTCTACACACTTCTTGCAATCAAATCCCAGCATCTTCTAATGCCAGAAGTCCAGCAGCATTCCACAAGAGCCTTCTAAGTTGTCAAAATACTATATGCTTCTGTAAGACTGTTATCAGCAAACACATCCCAGTAGGCAACATACAGAAGAAAATTTTGTAAGATTATTTCGAACGGCTATCTTGCTAAAAGTAACAGCTCTCTTTAATGAATCAAATTATCACAATTCTGGTATTACCTCATCTAAGAGATTGTCTGTGCATGCTATATTCTGAAGTACTAAATTTTTTTGTATGTTCAGGTTACATTAATTAATTTTATTTACCTCTGTCTGCAGAGATTTTATCTCTCACTTTTAGTATAATTAAAATATCAAAGCCTCTAACCCCATTTTTGTTATTGGGCTGCTGACATTCTGCCTAAAAGATAGGCCCAGTCTCGCATAAACTACACAGTCAAGACCTAAAGGAAAAGTCAAAAAAGCTTTGCTATCTTTCAGCAGGAGACTTACCTACCTGGAGACCAATTCAATTCATCACACCAGGAAAAATTCCTTAAATAAGAATTCCTGCTTTCAGGGCCTTGCTACTAAAACTAGATATGAAATATATCAATATTCAGGCTGGTAAAGTCATCAGAATTTAATAGATGAAAATTTACTATGGAAAAATTAATGTTGTTCCGTAATACTAAAGCAAGGTTCATTTAATTTAGCGCATTCAAGCTGATTGTTAACGTGAAGTTGTGCTTAGCCTGTGGGAAAACAAGAAAGCAGCATGAGGTACAAAACTGATATTTGTTGTTTCAAAACCAAAACACAACGTTCTAGAGTTATTTTTAAATGGAAAAGCATGGTTTAGTACAACACATTAAAAAAAAAAAAAAAAAAAAAAAAGATATTTAGACAACCTAGTCTATATCACTATACTTTCTAAATGACAAATTCTCCCTCTCACACTTTCATGCTAAATAAGGATTCTTTGTATTCAAAATGCCAATGTCCTAACTGAAACACGTAGAAAGCAATCAGTAGCTACTGACCTACTGCTTTAGCTGGAGCTGTAATGTACCAAAGTTAGCCTGAAACAGAGTACCCTGTCATACCCTCACATTATTGCTAGCTTGAAATTTTTGAAAGACATTCCATTTGGCAATAACAATAGAACGAAGAAGTAGGTTTACTTGCTTACATACAGGCTTGAATAAGAGCACAAGCTCTTTCTAGCTGTTATCAAAGACCTATCTCACTGGATATTATTTACTCTGTATGATCTTTGCTCATGCTGACAGCCAAAAAAAATGTCAGCTATGAAACAGGACAGGAATGCTCCAGCTCTGTTCAGCAGATCACTAGTGGACCAGGCTGTTCCAGGCATTTGAAAGTATTAACTGCAACTTCAACATCAGGCCTCATCTTTGTATTACATCCATCATTATAAGAGAGCAATACAACAGTCACCGAAAAAGTACGTATGGTTCCAGTTGCCACACAGTCACCAGAAGAGTCACTTAAAAGATAAAAAGAGCTGACTGTGGTATTTTAACTTGTACTCCTCTCACACAGCACTTTTCTTTAACGGCACAGAAAAACAAAATCTTGCTTCAAACCAACGTATTATTAACAAGTGGCAGAATTAGGCAGAAAGTACAGTACGAACAAAATACAAATGAAAGTGGTTACAATTCCAAAGATCTTGTGATATAATAGCATTATTTCCCTCAGTGAGAACATACACTTTTCCTATATCCTATTTTTTCACAGAAATCTTTCCAGTATAATTGTCATGCTGATACCATGAAATCACGAGTAAGAAAGGAGCTGGTCATAAAGCGGGACTTCTGCATAAGCAAGAAAGACATGATCAATGACGCTGCTAAGAAAAAAAAAAAAGAAAAAAAAAGAAAAAAAAAAAGAAAAAAAAAGATCAAACTTCTAATTTCAGGACAATTTCACAGACAGAATGGAGCAGGAAAGAAAATGCTAAAAACTTTCACATCATAAGAAAACAAAACAAAAAGCACATTCCAAAGCCTTATGTATACAGAATACTAATAAACACAGAAGTGAAACCTTTAAAGAGAAAAGGAACTGCTTCCAACTAAATAGCAGCAATTTAAATCCCTGCTTTTGCCTGATAAGGTACAAACTATCCAGCTAAACTGTCCAGAGATGAAACTAAAAAACCTGACACTGGCAGACTCACTGGGTTTAACAGGGCTTCTTCATTAATTATCTAGACATTGGCACTGCTACTGTGAACTCCCAACTATGCAGAGTAAGAAAAATTAATTTGGCCACAAGTGCTTGAAGGTTTAAAAAAAAAAAAAAAAAAAGGAAAAAAAAAGCTGCATTTCACTGGATGCAGCATTTGTATGCTTATCTATGGGTTTTTAATGTCACTTTACAGTTAATAATTAGCCCTCCTCTGGCCTGCACAAAGAGTGCCACTGAGACAAAGGAAAACGTTAAGTGTGTTAGCTATACTTGCCATTGGTATAAATAGTCAAAGGAATGATTAATGAATGAAGGGGAGAATTAAACAGAGCAGTGAACAAAGACAAAGCCCGTTTGCTTGGCTGCCCACAAATCAAGACAAGCTGCATCCATAAAGAAACTACAGAAAGTGACAAACAAAAAATCAGCTTAATAGACAGCTCATGAAGACTTTATTTAACCCCACATTATGACAGCCTCAGCGATTTATTAACACTCTGACATGTTAAGATGCCAGGGTCATTTGAGGCTAAAACACACATTTGTTGAGGGGAAAGGCGGAGGAAAAATGCACATTTTTGTGCCACAGAAAGAAAAACAGAGAAGGCCCAAATAACTTAAACAACACCCTTCAGTTCTCCATTGTAGAGCATGCCAAAATCGACATTTTTAAAGAGTTGTTTAGAGATGTCAAACAAAGCAGATGAAGCACTAACACAAACGGCCCAGGAGAAGGAGCTTGACAGGCCTTATCCTTGTCTTCACATGGCTACAGTTCAGACAGACGCCTTTCAGATTAAAAAAAAATGTGACGGCTTTTAAATTTAAAGCAAGTTATACTCACTTTTTTCCCTTTAAATGAGCTAACAAACATTCCCAGCTACTTTCAGCTGATTACTCCAGATACCTGATACCCTATATACACACCTCTGATTTCTGAATGAAAAACCCAGCAATGAAGTCGATAAATACAATATAGTCCAGCACCCTTATTGTTAAGGCAACCTGAAAACTCTTAGTTTAACATTGACAAATGAAATACCCTCTTTAACATGAGTTCTCTTGCTTTCTTTAAGGCAAGGCTTTAATTATTATTAATAATATTTTAAAAATAAGATTAGCAACTCTCATAAATAGTCTGCTTCCCTTCAAACAAATCAGTGGCCCTGTGCACTAGACAAATATCAAAACCCCAATGAAATTGGATATACAGTCGAAAACATTGAAAAATCAAACAAACAAAACACACAACACATGAAGCAGTGCCATAATGGAAAAGAGAAGAAAAAAGAAATTTTTCTACAGCTTGTAATGCCATAAATTCATAATGGCATAAGTAATGCCATAAGTAGCCACATCTTCAAACAAGACAGCACAGCACTTAAATATTTTGTTGTTACTGACAAATGAGAATAAAAACTTCCTCATGTTGCTATTGATTCATTATTGGATATCTCTGCAATGTTATGTATATATATATATATATTTACTCTTTCCACATTGTTAGATAACTTATTTTTTATATAAATACAATTGATCTACTTAGATTTTTTTTTCCCCTGAATTTTACATTTTTAGTTGACATATTTGATACACTAATCCTCTCAAATCATCCTTAATCATTCTTTAGGCTTCCTATCCACTCTTTCCTTCACTATATAGTACCATCCTCCTATCGCATACCATCTTATATTTTGTATGTTTCACTGTTATTTTCTGACTGCAATATTTGTGAAGATAAGCTGGAGCAGAAAGCCATTTTATATTATTTAAATTCTTTTTTTCTGCCATAACTGTTTAATGCAACTTGATCTCTCTAATAAACAGCTTGATGGTCTGAAAAATGAACATCAGCATAGACATGGGTTATGGAGAAGAGAAAACAAGAACATGGTCAAAACATGAGGCGAGATCACACATACAAAACATTCCACATTTTGTACTGAAGACCTTTTCCTTCCTTTTATCCACTCAACTTCCTCTCCAAGAACAAACTGTTTCAGGCTTCCATCAAATATATGCCATTCCTTGAATATTTAATTTTTATCTATTAAATGCATAATATTTCCTACATGTCTGTAAAATTTTCCTCAAACTACACTCATAGAGAATTGTAACCCTGTTTTGTGAAGTGTCAGCATCAGTCGTATGTTCAACATATAAGGCAATACAGTTATCAGATCAAATGTAAAGAAAATAAAACTTCCGTTCTGAAACATTGATTTTTATTCCCGACCATTAGAGAAGGCAGATCAAGTAAAACGAGAACTATCACAATACAGTTTGCGTTTTTCTATATTTTTCTATTTCATATACTTAAGATAGTGCTTCCTTAATACTAATAAAGGGCTCTAGAGAAAGATACTTAGTATGTGAAGTAGGCAGAGAAGCATATGTCAGTCCTCTTTCCTCCTCTGACTTTTCTGTTCTTTTTTAAGGAATCTTTAGATATTTGTTTATTGGGTTAAAAAAGAAAAAAAGAAAAGAAAAAAAAAAGAAAGAAAAAAAAAAAGAAAACACAAAATCATCAGCTAACAACCACATCTGGGTCAGTCCAGATCATATGCTATATGGACCGGCTTATATATTGCAAGAATTTTCTGAGTTTTCTGAAGGCATTTAAAGCATATTAAGAGAACTCTCTCTTTTGTACACACAGTTTCCCAAGTTTTGATGCTGTTTTATCATTTTATTCCCCAGATCAAATATTTATATATATTACAATCACATTGCAGAAAGTTATGTAGAATATACGTACACAAATATATGTAGAAATAATTCCAATTCCAAGTCAAATCTCCAATTCAATTTCAGTAAGAATCTGCTCTTGATTCCTTTGAAAGCTCCAGATGGATTGTATATATTCTGAGCTGAAGCCCTGTTGGTAGATATCTCAACACACAGAATGTCCTATGTAACCCAGAAAGACCGTAGAATTTGACTGTAACTTCTAAACTTTGGATTCTCAGCCCAGTTCAGATTGAATATCAAAGCTGGGCAGATCTTATTATAATGTAGAATACCTTTTAAAAATAGCTTCTACCCTTGACCATTGCAATTTTTTTCCAAAGCTTTGATATTAAATTTGAAATGTAGGAAAAAAAAAAAACAAAACAGTAAGCACTCTTCTTCTCCAGATGTCCTAAGAGGTGAGAGACAACTTACAGAAGTGTTCTGTATCAGTTCTCACACATGCCACATACTGTTTTTACTTTAGGGATGCAATGAAAACTGATCATCTGCGTAACTAAGATGTATCAGCTTCAATAGTGAAAGCAGGATTTTCCTGGGGGGGGCAGAGAATAGAGGGAAATGAGTAATCTCCCAATACTCGTGTGATCTCTACAGGTAACTGCCACATGCAGTTACATCTTCACATCTAAGTGAAGATACATATTCACATCTAAGATGCAGAGGCATTTTTAGTACCTTGTCTTTCTGCAACTGTCAATAAACTCCCTGTTGATCATCTGTACTCCACTATCACTCATAGAATCACAGAAGTTAGAGACAGAAGACATATTAGATCATCTGGTCCATATCTCTGCCAGTGTTGTACTTAAGTGAATAATGACTGGAAAAGCCGCTCTGGATTTTTCATGCTGTGACATCACTCTCAAATGTATCATTCTCTCACAGATGAAGCTTTAAAAATGATAACCAAGTGTGACACACTTTAAGAGCAAATAAAATTTAGTGAAAACCAAGACATTTATGCTACAACTGCACTGTCAAGAATTCACATCTCTGGAGCAACCAAAACCTTTTCTTAGCTATGTACATTTATTCGTCTACGATTTCTTTTTAACTCATATGTGAATTTCACAAACAGCACAAAATACAAGAGTGAAGACTTTGTGAGAAGCATCACTGTGTCCAGTCAATGGAGTTGTCTTTTCTTTAAGAAAAGCGCCCTAAAGATGCTGCTGCTAATTTACTCTTTTACATATGCTTACAAGCATGTGCAAACCAAATAATTCCATTTTCAAACAGCTAGATAATACTTGTATCAAAGAATGATCAAAAGCATCAATCCCAGTTATTTAAAATATTTATATGTTATATTAGAATGTAGTTGAAAATGACACTAAACTGGGAGGAGCTATTGACTCCCTGAAGAGTAGAGAGGCCTTGCAGAAAGATATTAACAAATTAGAGGACTGGGCAATCACAAACAATATGAAGTTCAACTAGAGCACGTGCTGGATTCTGCACCTGGGATGGCGAAACCCGGGCTATTGATACAGACTAGGAGGTAAGAGGCTGGTGAGACTGAGGCAATGAAATAAAATAATTCAGTGTGAGTTCCTTAAACCAAAACGAGAAATTGAACTTCCTTCAGTCTGACGCACCATATGCCAAACAAACATTTCTTTAGAAAAGATGTAATTTGAACTAACAACACACACTTATGGAGAAGTCCAAGTGCAAGAATAATTTACTGTTTTACATTATTTTCTTTGTGGAGAGGTAATATTTCTCCACAATTTTGATTTGATAAGATTAATTGATGTTACTAACTTCATAATAAAGTTTAGTGCCCGCTATGTCCTCTCCAACTCCTTGCGCACCCCCAGCCTGCATGGCTGCAAAACCAGGAAGCCTTGACACTGTGAAAGCACAGTTCAGAAGCAGCCAAAACATCAGCATGCTATCAACACTGTTTCAGTCACAAATTCAAAGTACAGCACGATATGGGCCACTAGGAAGTAAACTGACTCCATTGCAGACAGAGCAAGTACAAGTTTATATACTTAAGGAATTAGTCAGTCTGTGTTTCATACCTGCCTTTTGAAAGGAAGGTATAGAAAACTCCTGGGGGCTGGGAGGAGGGCGGGGAATGAGAAATCAGTCACTTGAAACTCAGCAGACAAATAGTGACAGTATAGGCTCCTACAGTGGCCCGATTAAATTTATATATGTCAAAGTTGAGTTAAAATTTAAGATCTAAACAAGAAGCTGTATTCATAGCAGCTTATTTATTTAAAAAAGACAGTAAGAATAAAGTACTTCTCCAAGTCCTTCAGCAAGGCTGAGCACTCATTTTTGAATTTATTTTAAATTCATTTATGTACACTGAGCAATTTAAATATGCAAAGGAAAACATATTTTACATCATTATTTATCATTCCATAAAATAGAACAGTAGCTATAAAATGATCTACTTCTCCATGCATCATTTTCATTCCACTTTGAATGTGCAATCCAATTTTTTTATACTTTAGTTTGGAAGGTTAAAACTGCACTTCTTGCATGCATCACAATAAAGAGACAATGGATTCAGGACAATGGGTTCTGCAACTTCCTAAAGTAGAAACTAGAAAGACTGAAAATGAGAATTCAATAAAGAAAATACTATACCCACAGAAATACAAAGCTACTTCCATGAAAATGATCATGCTAAATAAGCGCATCTACGTTCAACCCAAATTTTCTTTGACCAGCTAAGAGAAAACAGTAGTCTAAGCATAATGGTTTTCATACTTTCAAATATATATGTATATGTTTACATGCTCATTTTTCTTATGTTACTCATTCAGACTTCCCTTTTTATTTTTTAAACTGCCACTGATAGGTACACAAAAATGATCATTAATTTTCCGCTAAAGCTACATGGTGAAGTAAGGTTTCTTTTTATATATAACATTACACATTTTTTTTTTTTAAAAATCTCTTTATTAGCTACAATGCAGTCAAGCAGAACATCAAGTCTGATTGGGAATTAATGCATTTTGCTCCTGTGATTTTTATTTATTTATTTATTTAGCTGCTGGCCACTTCCAGAAATATGTTTTAATCTGGCAGCTTCAGTTTTTTAGGAATATTCTATGGCCACAGGGCACTAATTGAGGTTCTTGGCCTGGATCTGGAAATTGCATTTTAAATTGTTACATATTGAGAAGTAAATGAGAGCTCTGGTTCTGAATTGCTGTATCCACCATTTGCTTTAATTCCATGTCAGGATTAAAAGGCAAAAGGGAAGATTATTCCTCCCTTTCTCTATAGAATAAGCTCTGCCTAGACAACACGGTGTTTCCTGAGCATAGTTATTTCATATGGGGAAAAAAGAAAAAAAAAAAAAAAGAAAAAAAAAAAGAAAAAAAAAACCACTTATTTTCACAGACATCAGGCCAAAACCAATCAGCAAAGTATGTGTTAGATTGGATGTAGTATTTATCACACAACCACAGTTTATGAGACTGAAGATACACATGAGAACTCATTTTCAGCTAATGCTTAAAAACCTAATTCAGGATGAACTAAACTCACACCCATAGCAAAGGTCTGAAATCATCCATCTCGCCTTTCAGGACAAGGCCAATGATGATTTCATTGTGTCTGCATTCTGCATTTGGATGCCCTTGAGAGAGAACAGGCACAAAACAAGTAGAGTGAAAGAGGCATAACACATCTCTTTTCTACTCACCTTAGCTTTACTAACCACTAAAGACACTGGGGTCAAGATAAGAGAAAGAATAAAGGTAGTTTTACCTTCTCTTCCTTCCAAAGAGGAAGGGAAACTGCCATTACCTGTGTGTTTCCTCAGATACAAAAATTTACTTCTTATCCTCAATATTAAGGAAGGCATGGAAGCTAGAAGGGCCATGGAAACCTTAGTGTTTAAATATAAAGGTTTAGGGACAAAACTGATGGAACATGGTGAAAGAAAGGATTTGTTATCACAAAAGTTTGCTGAGGCATACACAGGATAGCTGTTCTCCCTTCAATAACTATTCGCTTATTAATTAATACAGAGCTCTTAACAAAACTGATTCAGTAGCACGTAGCACTCAGGAGCTTCTTCATGAAGTAAGAAAGAAGTTTTGTCAAATCATAGACCTATCTATGTATCTACTTTGAAGTACAAGGCAGAAGACTCATGTTGGTACGGTTAGGTATCATTTTGATTTCTTTATGAAACAAAGAAGTTCAAAGCAGTCATCACCAAACAAGCAGAAAGTCCACTTATTTTCTGGCATCTGATGCCATTTGTTGCCATGCTCAGTCTAAGAAATTCAACAAAAGCAAGTATCTAAGATTTTTTAGGTTGTTTTTTTGTTGTTATTGCTTTTTTGGCTTTTTTTTATTCCAATGGCTGTTAGGTATGGGCAAGACTAAAATCACACCTGTACCTTGCTACCTTGCTTTCTGCCAAATTTTAACTAAAATATATACCAAAGACTTCAAGGCAGAGGGTTATTTAACAGCAAAAGTGAGATCCTCCTGACATCACTTCAGCAAAGTTAAATGATGCTACATGACAAGAAGATCCATAAAGTGAAATAGCCTTTTTCTTTTTCTGAGGAAATGCATTTCTGAAATATAACAATTAATTCTGTGCCACTCTCACGGAGAAGGTAAGGACTGCTCTAGACAGCAGGAAATTGCTCACTGCTCAATCACAACACTTTGATTACCAGTCTGGTTCAACACAGCTACAATTTTGGCTCTTTTAGCCTCCTTAATTTGTTTTCATGGTTTTTGTCTTCATTTGATCATTACTGTTATTTTTTCACTGAGATATTTACTTCTCTAATTTCTTCGTGTCAATCTCTAGAAAGCTACAGCATTTGAAAGAACGTAACCACCCCCTCTGGGCAGCAACATAGAGGGGCTTAATAATCTTGCGTCTGTTAACAATGATGAGTATAGCTTCACAACCTACCATTTACACTATGCCTCCAGTATTTTTGGACATCAGTTGAATACTCAACAAGAGTGATGCATTTCTATTGTATCATCAACTTTATCGGTACTAGATTTCACCCAATAGTTCACCTAAAGTACATTAAGAGCAGTAACAATTCCACTTGACACCATTTTACTACACAGGGCTATAGGGACTGGAAAACAGAAATGCTGGGGAAACACAAAACGTTTTACAGCAGCAATCTAATCAGCAGTTTTTCCATCTATCACCATAGTAAACTTCAAATGTATTTCCTTTCTGAGTAATTGGCAATCTTGTATCCTCTCAAATCAGGAGAGGACAAAAAAAAAAAAAAAAAAAAAAATCAAGACTAGTTCACATCCAGTACGATGACTAAAACATTTTAGATATTGCTGTAAATGAAATATGTTGTTCCATATTGATGCTTATTGAATGTATTAAGTTCTGGGTGAACAACATGTAAATAACTTTTCCCCCCTTTGAGATCTGATTTAGGCACAATATTAAAATGACAGAAAAATAAAGATGTATTCTCTTAGGAACATCTGATCTAGTTTGTCATAATTAGGGTTTGGGAATTATTTTCACTTCAAAACTGCTTTGTTCTTGCTGAGGAGGAGATAGCAGTTTAAAAGCACTTCTACTCTTACAAATGCTGGAATTACTTTAATTGCATGTATTTCTAGTAAGTTTTTTCTTAGATGCATTTAAAGTTTAAAGACATTGAAATCTTACATAATTTTGTGACAAAGGGATATTAAATCTTTCTGTTTTCTGGATGTTTGTATGTTGAGATGAACATACCAAGCTAAAGGGCTTTGTGAAGATAAGTTTCCATGACATTTGCTATAACTCTTCTATATTACCGTCTGGCTATTTTATATGTAGCATTCAGAGAGAAATATATATAAAAAAAAATGATGTAAAGCTGAAATTATTTCCTTGATAACACTTGTTTTAAACACCATGCCACTAAATAGCTAAAAAGTCTCAAAAGTGAATGCATAAAGCATATAAAAGCTACAAACCTACTTACATAAATTCTTAAGATTAAAGTAATAACTTCTAGAAAAAGGTGGGAGAAAACATACTATAATAAATCTATTTGCAATGGTATTTGGGTTCCAGCAACTGCTTTCATTGTTCTCAAGTGGCTTACATATAAAACAATACATTTGATGTATGATTTCAATTCCTTATGGAAAACTGTTCTATCTAGTAGCAGCCTGTCAAACAAAACAAAAACAAAACAACAACAACAAAAAAAGCAGTTCAGCACTAGGAAGAAATAAAATTCTTTAAAACAAAGTAAGGACTTTTTTTTTTTTTTTTTTTTTTTTTTTAAAAAAGTCCATTTCAGACATACACGAGGACTGCTTTACCACGTAGAATGGTTATGCTGGGATGTAGGCTTGGGAAGTTGGGAGAAAGGGCAGAACGTGGAGAAGCTGTACCACAGAACTGGGAAGCTGTACCACACATCTCTAAAACACCATTCATAGAAGCTGAATAACGAGAACATGCATTTTTATAAAAAGTCACAAGGGTGGCATTACCTGGCAAGGAGTATTAGTTTCCTGATAAGTTAGACTACTCCAACACAAAGGACTGCTTCAAAGCAGACTGAAAGAATATAGAAATTAAACAAATGTGCTATTTTCATAGTTTAGTAGCTATACCCTTAATAATTAGGAAAGATTTTCACAACGCTGTCTGACCTTTTTCTTTCTTAAAATGATTGCTGCTGATCTGTCATACTTAACAGGATCAATTCATTTTCTATTACCCAGAGACACCATTATGGTTATTCGCTCACGTTCCAGCACCACCTACATGCTTTACCCAAGGTCAGGCACCACCGGTGCTGATCACAGAACAGCATGCAGGCCCTGGCTTGAACAGCATACAGCATACTTGACAAGACAGAAAAAAAAATAAAATAAAAAATAGCATAAAAAAAAAAAAAAGATAAAAGTACCTTCTTCAAGGTCACACAGCAGTTTGATAGCAAAGAAAGAGACAAAATTGTTTCTCCCACATCAAAATTCTTTTGCCCCCACTGACTGGAAATGTATATCTCTTTAAAACTGCATTTGTAATATATAACGTTGTCTCAAAGCACTATTGTATGAAAGTCTTTGTTCATATTGATTAATGCATATTAGGTCTATGGTCTTCAGCAGTTTCCCTTTTAAACAAGACACTAATGTGCTTACACATTGCATCACAGACAGAAAAGAGCTTACACTGTCCACACCAAACTAGTCAAATGCTGCGTACCTGCATTAGTCTGGTGCTATACTGAAGCTAATAAATCCTGATGAGCAGTTGGATTCACCAACTGAGGCTCAGCAGTGACTACATTTATTAGCTTTTTCTCCACTTGAAACACAAGAAAAGCAAGCTTACATCCACTCGGAACTTGGACAAAAGTAAGTTGCCGGCTCACCACTTACTAGTCTCATGGATTTATAACGTAGAGTAAGCAATTTCTAATTTATTTTTACTAATAGGGCTGCAACAATCTTATAATGCTACTTGTAATCATCAAAATGCCATGCCTGACCAAAATTTTTTTATTTGCTTTCTTCAGTCCTACTGTATCATATTCTCCAGGTAGACACACTTGGCTATCACTCTTATGCGAGGTCCCAGTGTCTATCTTGGAGTAAAGCCTCTTCCTTGTTTGTTCCCACATTTACAAATTCTGTATTTTTGGTCTATTTTAGTAACAAGGAAGTATAAACGTACATATGCTGCTATCAGGAGAGAGATATCTTCTCTTTATGTAGGATACAAATTGTCACATTTTTCTAGCAGCTCTGTTGAGACAACTGTGGTGGTTTTACCACGCTAGGCAGCTGAACACCACAACCGCTCTCTCACTCCCCCTCCTCAGATGAGGAGGGGAAGAAGTAAAGGAAAGAACAACTCACGGATTGAGATAAGGATAATTTAATTAAAGAGAAAAAAAATATTAAGAAAATATTATTATTAATTAAAGAATTCAACTAAAGGGAAAAAAAGGGAAAGGGGAAGAAGGAGGGGGAAAGGGAATAACAAAACAAGTCTACGTGGAAGTGCAGAGGAAAGAAATTACTCTCTGCTTCCCACAAATGAGCGATGCTTGACCACGTCCTTGAAGCAGGGCCTCAACGCACATAGCCAGTGTTCGGTAGGAGGACAGACGTTTTCGCAACGAGAGCCCACCCCTCCCCTCCTCTTCCTTTTTCCACCTGTTATTGCTGAGCGTGACATCATATGGTATGGAATATGCCTTGGGTTAGTTTAGGTCAGCTGCCCTGGTGATGTTTCTTTCTCACTTTTTGCCCACCCCCTAGGAGGGTCAGAGAGAGTCCTGATGCTGTGCCAGCACTTCTCAGCAGCAGACACAACACCGGTGTGATACCACTGCTGTCCTAGCTACAAGTGCAGAGCGCAGCACTGTATGGGCTGCTGCAGGGAAAGTTAACATCCCGGCCAGACCCAGTACAACAACTAAATAGCATTTTAAGAAATATGTGAATAGTTGTGTAGAAATTAAACAATCAGCAGCCAAGCCATTACACATTCTTAATTTTCATTGAAGTCCATGCATGACTGCAGGTTTGGACTGGTAAATAATTCTTTGCTACTTGGTAATCTGATCCACTGTCGAATGTATCACATGGCAGAAGGAAGAGAACTGTGTTGGAGCAACTTAGAGTAAAAAATACAGAAAAAATAGGTCTGCTTGGTTGAAAGCTTTGCTCACACTTGCACTGTGTAAAGCTTTGCTATGACTGAGAAAATGATGTCTGAGCTACAGACCAACAGCTTGTATAATAAACTGGTCTCAAGATGTCTCATAACCCCATTCTATCCAGACATGGTAAAATGCAGTGTCAGAAAAACAAACACACAAAATGAATGTTTTTCAGAAAGCTTGAAAAAATCCAGAGGTGTCAAAGCATTATCCCTAATTACCTCTAAAAACAGTAAGATAGCAGACGAGAAGCACCTGATAATATGGTTACTTAAACAGACCTTAGCAGTGTACCAGCACTTTATATACCACTGGAGTGTATGGCATTTACTAAAATTTCCAATATTCTTAAACATTCTATCATGAAATTTACAACTCAGATTGCGTTTTTAACACTTCAATATCATCATGTAGGTTCAGAGTAACACAGATGTTTATAATACCATGCTACAATATGTCTTGTAGACAACTTCAGTACAGCTTTCCAAGCAAATACAGAACATCATCCCTAAAAGCCTTATTCCAAAAACAGGAGACAATGAAGAGGTAGTATAGTATCTTACTAGGGTGGAGTAGCAATCACATTACATTTCATAATGTTATTAAACTAGAAAATAACATTTTGAGAGCTCACAACAGATTTTTACTTTTCAGTTTGGGGCACTTGAAAGACACTAAACACCTGGTGTTTTGGAAATTAGCCTTGTTCACACTTTCAGGTTGGCATTCAAACAAGACCCCTTCTTCCCCCTAAAAGAATACCTATTCCTTAAGAGTTCAACTAGAATATGACATATTTAACCTGAGGTTTGTCTGCAGGTTCCTAACAAGTACAGAACAAGACTGTGATTGAAAGTGCTTCAGGAGCCTCAAAGAAATAAAAATAATATTCAAAAATATTCAAAAGTATTATTCTAGGTCCAATTCCAGTTTGAGGTCAAGGTTCAAATTTGATTTCTATGTTACTGTAAGAATCACCTAGATTAAGTATATTTTAAAATAATATCTGGATGCAAAAGTAAAAGTATCTGATTTCTGTAATGTTTCTAAATGAAAGCTTTTAAGACCCCACTGTATAAATTATCAATCTCTGTCAGTGGTGGTTAACAGCATGCCTTGAGTGTGCTGATTAAAACAAAAGGTCAGAGCAAACATCAGTGCTCCAGAGACTCTTGTAGATAGTAGTGTAATTAAAATGTAATTCTAGACTGCTCCATGCTTTCTATGTCAGCATCTTTCCAGCAAGGAATGGCCAGATAGCCTGGAAAATCCAAGCACCAACAGCAGAAAGTGGCAGGAGATGTCTGATGAGGGAGCAAATAGATAGCCATCAGTGTTATCAACTCATGCTACATACTGGAACCCAAACTGCCTTTATTTTCTGGGCCCCCCCCCCCCCCCCCCCCCTTTTTTTTTCTTCTTCTTTCCAGTGTGCTTGCTGTCCTGTCTTTTGTTCTGGCAGAGATAAGATGTATAAATTATGAGTGGTTGACAAAGTATACTCCAGTGCCTGAGGCAGCTCATCAATCATTTTCCACATGTCGACAGGTAATTGATGCGAGCCCTGCAGGCGCATCTCCATCAGGTAAAAGGAGGAAGGAATTAAATCTGCTGTCATGGTTTGAGCAGATGATCTGTATTTAACATTCTTTTTAATTTAGAAGTTGTTTATTTTAAACTGTATTTGGCTGCTGTGGCTCCCTCCCATTCTTTTTCCCTCTTTTGCTTTCTCCCCAAGACCTCGCGTAGAAATTGGTGTGTATTCACTGTCTGTATTCAATGTGCCACAAACACAAAAAAAACTCCCTTCAGCAGGATAAGAGGGTGCTCCAGCATTGGACAGCAACAGACCACCCAAAGATTGCTGGGAAGCAACTGAGGAACTTACTTTATACTTCACTGAAGCTTAACCTCGAAGACACTGCTTGTCAGGCATTAACTGTCAAACAAGTTAGGTTCTGACCGGTCTAGATGAGCAAGAGCATATAAGATATACTGACGTTTTGCTTTGGTTATTATCTTTATTCCATTTAATTAAATGTCTCTTAATCTGTTTATACCTCTTGGCTTTGAACAGAGAATTTTAAAATTCAAAACTTGGCACAGAGTTGGAGAGGGAGAAGTATGTGACTGAATTGGGTTTGATTGGGATGAAGTTAATTTTCTTCATGGCTAATCTGAGCAGCAAGAAGAAAGTGGAAGACAGATCTATGAGTTACTGTTACTTCCTTTCTGAAATGCTACAAGAAAATGAAGTTTAAGCCATAGAGGGGAAAAAAAAAAAAAAAAAAAAAAAAAAGTAAATAACATAGGAAAGTATGAAAGAAAAAACAGAAACAACTACACCTTGCAATTTCTAACAGTACTGTCTTAAAGAAACAAACAATTTTTAAAAAAATAGAGTTTAGGTTAAGTGTACTACGGACAAAGAAATGTACACATATTGTCATTCCACATGTTAAGGAAAACATATTTTCACTCTTTAAAAATAATTCCACTAAGAATTGGACTTTTTCATGTGTCTTGGTCTAAATGACTACCACAAATAAATATTCAGAGAACACCAGAAATATAATTAAGGCTACTGTTGCTACTTGTCTGAAAGGCTTTAAATATAACAAAGAAACATGTTTCTGTATGTTGTCGGTATTATTTTTTGGTGCTTTTTCTTGTCAAAGCAACAAAAATGCAGATACAGTATTTTTAAATGGTAGGAGCTTTCTTGCACAGTTGCCATGAGAGGACTAAGCAAAGATCACTGGCAAACAGACCTCTAAAAGACCCATTTTGCTTCATGCACATCAATAACACATTTTTGACAAATATGACAAATATATTCATTTGTTTCTCTAGAACATAAAGTGACTTCAAATAATTTTGGTATTTATACCTCTGAATTCAATGAAGCATTTGGAGAACTTTAAATAGCATTTCAGCTCTGTAGCCAATTGCAACAGTATAGATATGCTATAGTGAATCATCTCGTTTCAGTGATCTGTGATGTAACTTGCTTCTACCAAAAGCCATAACTGCATGCAAGTATCTAATGGAAATGGTAACAACAACTTCATGCATCCTTTTATTTTCAAAAGAAAAGATGTGCTTCTTGTATTAAAGAAGAAAGTACTGAATATTATATGTTAGCCTCACCGTCATATATATATGCCATATTCTCTGAATGACAAAAACTTGAGATTGAAATCTGGAAAAGAACCAAATCATTACTAAAAAAAAACAGGGACCTTTCCCTACAGTCTAAGAAAAAAAGTTAATGAATAATTTCACTTCAGGTCAAAATAATCAGACTTTGATCAAAGTAGAAAAATATTGTTTCTAAAACATTACTGATCAAATTCTAATGCATTTCATAAATAATATACCTCATTTTATAGTATACTATTGGTTGATATACATTTCTAATTAATTTTTCAAGTTACAAGAGCATGCTTTTGAACCAAATTATCTTTTTAAAAACTCTTTCGACACTGAAACTAATAGATTATAATAACACCCCTGATCTATCTTCAAACCTTGCCGAGTTCAGTTTACTTCATAAGTAGTAGTAAACTTTAGTAAAAATTACACACAGTGATTTTGCCTTAAGGGAAAGATAAAATATAAAGGAATTCATTACTTGAAGGCCCTTTTATAGTAAAACACAGAACCCCCACAAAAATAAATTAAAAAAAAAAAAAAAAAAAAAAAACAGAAGTGGAACAATCTCATTTCTGAGATACTGCTGCAATATATCACCCACATTATCCATTGCATCCAACAAGAATGAACCTCTTGCTCAGATAACAATATAGGGCTTGATTGCATGGCACACACATATGAACTCTTGTCAAAGTTAATATCAATATTTGTCAGTACAACAGAAGCCAATCAGTGAGTTATCAAGGATGACGACTAAGAACTTTTGTTTAGCCTGAAGAGAGCTCTAATTAAAGTTCTCTAGCCCTAAGTGCTTTACGTTGTTTGCCAGACTCAGACTGGCTGCTGACAACTTGAATCTCCTCTTTAGTCCTGAAAAGAGCTTTTTCTGCATTCATTTTGATGTGGAAGCTTTAATCTAGCTGCCACTTCCAACACATTTTATCAGCCCTGAAAAAGGCTTTTTGTTTATTCCAACTGGCAACTCCTTTTCTGACAGCAAGGCTTCAAGTTGGCAAACGTCAAAGGTTCCACGTACAACTCTACTTTTTTGATTTCTAACTTGACTGGTATTAGACAGATAAGTTGAGCCAGTATCATAGACAAGTTTTTACTAGCGGTTTGATTGTTCTTGCCAGTTTGTTGACTCCCAGACCAGCAATTCCTCACATTGAAATTAAGGGTACCCTTGATCTCTAGCTAAAAACACCCTAAATATACAGTCTTAAGATGTAAGTATTTGAAACTGAACAACAAATGATTTATAATATACATGAGGATATATACACACACAGCACTCTGCTATAAAGCAGTCTCAGGATCAGATGGATCCTGATAAATCAAATAAATCCAACGAACCTATAGCTTTCTGCCCTTTCACCAAGATTCTTGCTCATCCAGTCCCTGAACAAATTTTTGCTGCAACCGGCTAGCCAATTCTATAGAATGCCTATAGACCATACTTGCACAAACTACTTCAATATCTGATTTCATTGCATTTTACTTAATTATTCATTTCTGAGAGTTTGTCCTTGACATTCCAATACCCGAAATTCTGTGTGGCTGGTATCCTACTTCTTTGAAGTTCAACTCGATATGTCAGATTCTTCCAGGAAGACCACTCTTGGTTCCTAGCAACGTAAATGAATCAACGGTTCTATGTAATACCAGGTACCTCTCACTGACTACCAAGTTCAAAATTGAGTAGGCACTACTTGTTTCCTAATGGTTATACCCAGCTTTTGATGGCACTTCAAACATCTAAAGGACAGAGCTCTAGTGTCTTACCTAGAGACAGTTCCACCTGCAAACTTGTTCCTGAGCTGGTCAGATCCCCTATCTTATTACAAGGCAGTACTATACGCAGTGAACCAGAGAATCAAACTTTCCTCTAATATTAATCGTTATAGTTCATAAACTGTGATTCCACACCATTAATTAATTTCTAAATTTATTGAGCATTTGACTACTTAGCATACTTCGCAGACAACTGTTTGGGGCATCATCACCCTTGTTGGCAATTCTCAAAATTTAATTAGCTTACTAATTAAATTAAGCTTTGCTGTCTGCAAAGAAATAACGGAATATTTTATTCTAACTGTGTTGGTGAAGCAAGGTAATCACTTGATGAAACAAGTTGGTGAAAATGTATTGCCTTTGACTTAGAGTGTATATACTCTATACATGCAACCATCACACAGAATAAATTTATGACCTAATAATGTAATTGACCAAATCCCTTAGAAACATTAAGAACAGACCATGAAATATCTTAAGTGCAGCACCCAAGAGAAATACTGTCTTCATTACCATACACCTAGCTGCAAATCAAAGATGCCACTGATTTACTCATCATGTAAATGACTTAAAGTTACTACAGTGTTAGTAAAAACATGAAGGTCAATATCACCAGCAATCATGCTTTCATGTCCATGAAGTTGTACAGCTTATGAGGGTCAAAGCTGACCCCCCAGTAACCTTACCAATGCAACACAAACCTGATTTCCAGACAGCCATGGGGGAGTCTTAGTGGTGTAAAAGAACAATTCAGATTCCATTACTATTCAAGCTTCCATTTCTATGCCAAAATGTAAGATGTTTCTTAGATACTGTACTAGAGTTATTAGCTTTCATACAAAATTAAAGATAAAAAGCACTTGGAGTTGTCTAGAAGATAAACACAGCTGCAAATTTTTCCGTTTGGTGTGAGGAAGAGGAAAACTATAGAAAACATTCACAGTTTTAAGTAATGAGACATCAGAAGAAAATATATATATATTTGAAACATTTTCATACAGGTATGCATATCATTTTTAAACACTTATTTAAATCAGTTACTCCTGTGAATTACTCAAAAAATAAAATTATTCTAAAGAATAAAATTCAGTTTGAATGGGAGAAAGCGTATTTATGTCTCGCCTTCATACCACAAGCATATGAATATACATGAAAGTTGCAACTTTTTCTTAAAACTTGCTTAAAGTCCACTGAACATTAGGAAACAAGACAACTTAATGAAGAAAGAATCAATTTTTCATGCCAACACTCTGAACTGCTGAGCTGGGACAAAATTTTTTTTTTCCTGAATGGGATCCAAAATTTTACCACGTTGTCTGGCACTATAGAGCATTAAATAGATATCCCATGTAAAGTATAGGAATCTGTATTTCTCTACAGATGTTTCATTCAGAAGAAATAGACTGCCACTGCTTCAACAATCCTTAAAGTACCTTTGTTGTAGAAGTGTTCATGTAATCATCTCACAGAGAAAGCCAGTATGACTCCAATTTTATTTTATGGTGTGAACAAAATATTTTATGAATAATTGTCTCTATTGCTTTTGTGATGCTCTTGGGCCTAGTAAGGTTTCAAGATTACATGAAAATGTTTCCAAAAATATGATGAAAAGCACTGTTTTAAATTATTCTACAAAGAGGCAACAATGGAGAATATATCCATCTGCTAAATGATTATTTGAGGGTGGGAATGATTAGGAATGTATAAAAGATCAGAGGAAACTTCCCTCTATTTTTAAAAATGCCCTTGCTTCATGAATAAAGCTAATAAGCTATTTCAGTTTTACGAATGTAAGTGAAAAACCACATTTTGTAGGTGTGGACATGCTCATAGTCACTATTTTCAATAAAAAATGTAAAATGCCTTCAATTAATAAGTGAAAGGTTGCACAGACCTTATGACTGCAGAGAAGCTCACAGTATACTTTATCCAATCCCAAAATCCAATGAGCTGTTGAACCTGATTATATAACTTCAACAAAAAATTCTCTAAAAAAAAATCTTCCAGCATGAGCTGAAGAGTCCGAAATCAAAGCCTACTGCTTCTCCCAGAATGCTGATATATCCAGTGTGTATATGAGTGCACTTTTCTTATTCCTCTTGCATGTTTTTTATTCTTACATTATTGTTTTAGGTAGAAAAATAAGTGTCTTTGAAGTTATAGTCAGTCTTTCAGAAAGTTTAGTTAATGAGAATTTTTTAATGGGGAAAAAAGACCATGACACATAACTGAACGTATATTACAAAACCAAGAGAATCTCTCAAGTTTATTGTGCTTGCTTGTATAAAGAAGCCTCTTAAAAAATAAAGCACAACCTTCTCCCTCCAGCACCCCAACTTCCATTACCCTATTCCACAGTAGAGAACAATTATTTTCAAACTATTTCCAAATCCTTATCATTTTTTATTTTGACACTAATGGAATCTTGCATCTTTGGAGGACTAGGCCTCTTCAAGCATCCCACTAGAAGTGGGCATCAAGCTTAATATGCCAAATTACCCTTACTGTTTAAAAACAGACAGCTTTAAAATTCATATCTTGTTTCCTTAATAACTTACAACCAGGTCAGAAGCACACTGTGAAAAAGGTCCAAAATATCCCACTGAACACTTCACCAACTTTAATGGATCAAGAAACAATCCTCTTGGAAAGTCAGATCCTCTGCTCCTCCTCCTCAGCTGTATCTCTTAATAGGACAGAGTGCTGGGCACCGTACACAGTCAGATCACAACTGCCTGCCTTTAGCTCTTCATTTAGAGCTGCTTGTTGCATTGGCTTAGAATCTATGCTTTCTGCACAAGGTCTTTATTTTTATTTACCTATTTTTGTTAAGAGTACATCACAGAATTATTATTGATATGGAAAACCTCCTGTTGCATTTTGGGGTCATCCCATTAACACCGGACGGTGCTAGAGGCAGGCAAGAACTGGGGAACCAAATAACTAATCTACTGGTGTGAACTGATAAAGCTCTAAAGAGCTGTCCCATGTGTACACAGAACTTATAACATCCCAGTCCTCCTTCATTTTTTTCTGTACAGTTTAATTAATTTCATATTCTGATTAATAATAATCACAAATCCAGAAAGAGAAACTGCAAGTGTTCCCTGGTTGCTAAGCAGTTGCATGGTAAGTCTGAGTCCTGAAATATTCTTTATGGATTACTTCTGAAACCCTGGAAAAGCTGTATTGGACTTAAGAAGCAACAAGCACAAATGGCACAGCTCTAGTATTAAAAGAATAAAAATGTTTGGAAAAAAACTTAAGATGTTTACATGACCAAGCCAGGTTTTTGCATCTCCTGTCAATGAAGATCAATCTTAGTTTACAAAATGTATCCCACTGTGAAACTGGCACTTGGACAATGGTCTCATTCAGCCACATTACCCCTGTGAGTTACTAAACCCAAAACCAAGGCTCGGGGTAGCACAGCTTTCATTCTTGTGCACTTAAAATAATAATAATAAAACCAACTGTATGATCTCTAATGTTTGGGAGAAGGTGGTGAGTAGAGAAACACAGGCTGGGATGGAGAGTTCCCTGAAACAGCAGTTGTGAGGGTAGAGAAGCATAAACCTAGCTACTGCCTATCCTGTCAGGATTGCCTGTCCTTCACTCTCAGGAGCACCTGATTTTTTTCTTTCTGCTCCCGCCACCCTTTCACTCTTATTCAATGAATGTTCCAGGCACAAAACCTGGTCTTTGAGCATGTTGCCTCTGAGTTTACTGTACAGTGAGAACATCCATCAAGCTGCTTCACCAAAATACACTTTAACGCAAGAATGAAGGTCCTGTAGAATAGCCCGCAGTAAATTGTAGGGAAACTGGATGCAGCAGACTTGGCAGAGTCTTACAGAAATAAGCTTGAAAGAAATATCCCAGAAACCATCAAAGGCACATAATAGAATCCTGATAGCATTACACCTGGTTAGGAAATCACACACACACACACAAAAAAAAAAAAAAAAAAAAAAAAGGAATTAATGCTGTAAAATAGATGATAATATAATATCAACGGAAAGATGTTTTCAGTATTAAAGTAATAGGTAAGAAATTTATCAGCTGAAAGACTGATATACCTCGTTTCTCATGCTGTCATTTCCTAACACAAGGAAAAGCTAGAAATAATTCAACTCTTTCAAAAAAAAAATATTTTTCAAAGATAAAAAAAAAGCCTAAAATAATCTTTTATCTATTATTTTTGACCCATGTGCATTATGTACAGGGTAAGCATTATCATCCCAACATTGCAGCTATAGCAAAAGACTAGCCAAGATTCTGCACACAGCCCCTGATAATATGAGGTCTGTTGGTGCAAATGGGTTTTGCTGAAAGAAAGCAGTCCTACTTGTGCTAGCATCTTTCCTTCAGCTTTACCAGTTTGCTCTTGCTCCTAGATGTCCTTCAGTGCACACACACCAGATGTCATTTTACATCACAAATCTTACAGACAAGAAGGCAGCAAGGACACCAAAAAAGCTGAAGCCTATACAGATCCAGCAAATCTGGGGGGCTCTTATTTTGCATATTGCGTGTAACTGGTTTATCATGGAATGTTTTTCTTTCAGCATACACATTTCTCTCTGCAGAAGACTTCTGCCATATTTTACTGTGAGCTGGGGCTCTCGGTGACTTTTGGTATTTCTTATGTAATCAGTAGGTGGTGGGATGGAATTAGACTGGAGCTGATGAACTGAAGCCCAGGGAGACCAGTTTGGCCTTGTTCTAGGTGAAAAGAGCAGGGTTTGAAGAAATGGAAAACTACCTTTGGCAGAAAGCAAGAAGCCAGGTTTTAAAAAATGTTAGCATGTATTAGAGAAATATCTGAGAGGGCACAAAGAGTCTGAAGACAGATGTGCCACTTCGGGCAGAAGAAAATAACAGTTAGGTTTTCATATAATGACAGATGGCAGGAAAGGGTCACAAGTAAAAATGGAGAAGCTACTTGCCAGGCAGATTCTGAGAAGGGAAGCTGTGCTGAAAGACTCCGCATTTCAGGAACAAGTAACATGCTACTATAAAGGATCTGAGCTGACTCCACAGTACCTAGCTACATACAGCCCAAGAAGCGCGTTTCAAAGGGGATGTTCACAGAATCACAGAATCCATTCTTTTGGGTCAAATCTATGTTTTTACTGTGGCTGTTACAAGTAACAACTGTGTATTTAGAAACTCAAAATGAAATTAATGTTTGCTTGCACATATGTAATGAATACAGCTTTAGTCCTTCAATCATTATTTCTGAGTGTCGTCCCGAGTCATAGATATGCTTAATGAACAGAACATCTAAGGAGCATTTTAATGAATTTTACAAAGATCCATGAAATTTCACATCTTTGGTGTCCTGAAAAAGCATCACCTCAAGAGTGTAACTTTTTTACTTTATTATAATCTTGATTTATTTTATTTGGCAAGAAACGCATAAACCATATAACTAACCTCACTGAGCTCAGAATTAAAGGGTATTTCCTCTATTGACTATCCCAATATGGCAGTTTTCGTATTCACAACAGTGCAGTTCTGTATCTTGTTGCCATTAATTACTGTTAAAAACAATACAGATATTGAGTGTAACAGTCACATGATAAGCCAGAATGTGATGTATTTTATCTAATTCAAGCTTCTAAGAGACTTCTTTTCCAGTTAAATAATCACTCATAAAAGGAAAAATTTTACTATCACTTCCAGACTATCACAGCGTATTAGCATAAAATGCTACACCTCTCAATCAATATTTACCTTTTGAGACAACTAACTCTTGACAACAACCTCAAAAAAAATAACTGTCTGATGGATCTATCTTCATTTATTACTCCACTTATTAGTACAAAATGCAGACACATCTTCAGTGCCAGAAACTGCAGAAGTAGCAAAAACGAATGCACCAGCTGAAAAAAAAAAAACATATCCCATCTGCAGTACTGGAGGTATGAACCTTTAAATACACATTTGAGCAACATGCTATTACGACAGCTTTGGTGCAGAATCCTTGTGCTGTTTCCATAAGATGCATCAAATATATACCATACACCTTTAATTAAAACCTTTAAAACTCCTGATGTGAGAACTAAGCCTTTTACTGGTTAAGTGGATAAACTCAGCACTAACAAGCACTTCTGGGTCCAATTCTACTACGGCTAAAGATGTGTTAGAACTTGCCTGTACTGTTCATAGGCCCTTAAAAGTTTTAAAAACCTCCATGTTGGTTTAAATCCACTTTACCAACTTACCAAATTTATTTGAAGATTCTTTAGACTGATTTATACATAAACAGATTCAACATATACGATGTAGATCAAAGTCTTAGTATTAACTTTTTCAAAGGACTCTGCTAACGAGAAAGCTAATCTTTACTTGAAAAGAACAGCTATGAGACAACTGTCTGAAACAAAGGCAATTCTCCCTAAGAGATGATGTTTTAATTGCTGCAGAGCACTGCTTATACTAAGCCAAGGACTTTTCAGCTTCTCGCTCTGTCCTGCCAGCAGGCAGGCTGGGGGTGCAGCAAGAGCTGGGAGGGGACAGACCCAGGACAGCTGACCCAAACTGGCCAAAGGGGTATTCCATACCATCTGACGGCATGCTGAACAATATCTAGGGGTGGCTAGCCGGGGTGGGGGGCTGGCTGCTCAGGGTTGGGCTGGGCATTGGTCAGCGGGTGGTGAGCAATTGCATTGTGCATCACTTGTTTGTACATATTATTATTATTATCATTATTATTTTCTATCTTAATAAACTGTCTTTATCTCAACCCACAGGCTTCACTTTCCCGTTTCTCTCCCCCATCCCAGAGAGGGAGGGGGGAGGGTGAACGAACTGCTGTGTGGTGTTTAGCTGCCAGCCGGGTTAAACCACAACAACATGTATTATAAAAAAAAATCAAAAAAGATGTAATGATGTAATACTAAACACATTACTTCATTGTTTGTTCAATAGCTATGACACTTCAAGGGCTGTATGTTCAGTCCGTAGAGATTCAGCTTGGAAAAACATTTTAGTTTCATATACACCCACAGCATCAATTTCAGCCACAATGTACTTGCACACTGCAGCACAACCTACTAACAAAATATTATTGCTAAAAGTGTTAAATGCCAAGCAAGAAATGCAAGTTCCTCTTCCTATGGCTTCCACACATCCCTATTCTCTTCTCTATATGACAGAAAAATATTTAAGAGTAACAGATTAGGAAGAAAACAAAAAGAAACAAAACAAAAGAAAGCAAAAACAAAAGAAAACAAAACAAAACTTTTTTTTTTTTTTTAAACTAGTGAAAGTGCTTGGATGAAGCAAAGAAATGGAATTAAGAACAAAAATGTAGTGTTAATATAACATTATTAACAACTGCCTGGCCAGTTTACAGGAAGGAACCACACAAACTCATGCACAGGCTTTCAACATAAAATATTCATCATAAAGGTATTAAAAAAATGAACGATTCCTTTTGCTTTGTCTAGACAGGACCACAGCTGTTTAAGTTCATTCATACTTAATCCATTGTAATAGCTTCCAATCTCAACCAAATATTGCAACATCAGTTTGTTTCTGTACATGGTTTTGACCTGAGTTTTTGGCAACTTCAGCCCAGCTTGAATTCTGAGGTTTGGCCAAACCTTTGTCCAAACACAGAACAAATTGCAAATTTGAGGTGATGGAAAACTCTGCAAATGGCACATCCCAGAATAAGGTTACACAAGCCTCCGCATAATTCAAAACATTATTTTTCACAGAACTCTACTTAGATCTTAAATTTATTGCTCCATTTATCCTCATTGACAAAGAGTATTCATCAGTTCTTTGCCCGTGATTGACAACATATGTTCCAATTAGCTCTAGTTCCAGTACTGGCCTGTCTCATAAGTTGACTGAATGCACCAGCCAGGGAGAACAAGAGTACAACAGGACCCAACTACTACCTGTTTGCACTAGAATAGCCTAAGTCATGTTGTGATGCAGTGGTCTATATTTAATCCCTAAACCTTACTTCTCTCCTAGTCTATTAAACAGTAAATTAAGCATAAAATCAACTGTACAAATATACATATATATATATATATATATTCAGACAGTGGCCCGGTCAGCAGCCTGGAGTAACAGATCTACTCTCTGACAAAGGCCTGGTTAATTCTGGGTGCCTTGAAGAAGTAGAAGAACAGAGCAAGTATCTGTGATAACTTTGCCATTATGTTCTCCAAGGTTTCGTGGCTCTGCAGCTCAAGGACTTCCTCAATCATAAATGTTCTTTTCCGAAAGTTTATGTGCATAAATCTTTGCTTTTTCCCTGATAACTATTGCTAATCATTTTCTAAAATCCTCTAAAACTTGCAGCATCAACCACATCTTGTTGAAATGGGATTCACAACTCAAAACAGAAAGTACATCCCAAAACTATCTCCTGGTGTTCACTTTGCATCTGTCATTTAAACCTTTCATTTATGTTCTTGGATTTGCCTCAAAAGAGTTCAGCTCAGCAAACCACTATCAGCAGTATTAAACTGAAGCAAGCTTCACCCACAAGATCTTGTCAAGCTGATTGTTACTGGGATGTTGTACAGTCTGTTTGGAATATCAGAAGAAGCTCCTGCAAAACTCATAATAACTCAAACTCACAGCTCAAAAATTATGCACTATAAAATTTTGGGGGCATTTTGGAGACAAAGCCTGAATATCATTATCATTATTCTTAAGAAGAGAAACTAACAAGATGAAATTGTCATGTGACAAATCAGATTTAATGCACATAAGAAACACAAGCATAAACTACACTTTCTATTGTTTCACATTAGGATACTTTGATGTAGGTTTTAGAAATACACTAAAGTTAATCTGCTTTCCTGTCATGCAACACGTTGTTGTACCTCGGAAGTACTATACAATGACAGGATCACATTTAGAGTTCAGGGCTTGCTTACTGTACCAAAACTTACCATAACATGATTGGTAAAAGGTTTCCAGTACCTCATAAGACTATAACTATAACATAGCAGCACATTACCAACCATTACAGTAAGCAGCATCTCATCCACAGCATATCCATGTGCAGATTAACCAGCACCTCAGTTCACTTCAATACAATGTATATCTTTAAGGTGTTTTTAAGCAAAAGCCATTGCCATATCAAAGTCACTTTAAACCAGAATGACCTGTCTTAAAGAGGAAATCCACAGATATGGGGAACATTAGTTATGAGGGAATGTGGGACTGAAGGAGAAGGGTCCTGCACTTGGTCACAACTCCATGCAACTCTATAGGCTTGGGGCAGAGTGGCTAGAAAGCTGAGCAGAGGAAGCTGGCCTGTATCAGGAATAGTGCAGCCAGCAGGAGCAGGAGGGTGCTCGTCCCCTGTACTCAGCTCTGGTTAGACCACACCTTGAGCACTGTGTTCAGTTTTGGGCCCCTCACTACAAGAAAGACACTGAGGCCTGGAACATGTCCAGAGAAGGACCACAAAGCTGGTGAAGGGCCTGGAGCACAAGGCCTATGAGGAACAGCTGAGGGAGCTGGGGTTGTTTAGTCTGGAGAAGAGTAGGCTCAGGGGAGACCTCACTGCTCTCTACAGCTATCTGAAAGGAAGTGGTGGGGAGCTGGGGGTCGGCCTCTTCTTGCAGATAACTAGTGATAGGACTAGAGAGAATGGCTTCATGTTGCACCGGGGAGGTTTTAGGTTGGAAATTAGGAGACAATTCTCAGAAAGAGTAGTCAGACATTTGAACAGGTTGCCCAGGGAAGTGGTGGAGTCACCATCCCTGGGGGTGTTCAAGGAAAGGTTGGATGTGGTGCTTGGGGACATGGTTTAGTGGGTGACATTGGTGATACGGGGATGGTTGGACCAGATGATCTTGGAGGTCTTTTCCAACCTTAATCATTCTATGATTCTTTTCTATGATTCTAAGGGGCCTAACCCAAGCTACATGGAAAATTCTTGCTTATAAACACCAATGAATTAATATAAAAAGCCCCAAACAAAATAAAGTAGGAAGTGGCAGCAGAATGTAAATCCGCAAATGAAAATCTATCTTATTCGCTTTTTTTCACAACCAGTGGAAAACAAAAACAAACAAACAAAAAAAACAACTAGACTTTGCTTGCTAGTCTTACAAAGCAATGTTCAGCAATGTCTTAATCACTATTATTTTGCATCTAGCTTTTTTCAAATGAAATATTTCATGATTTCACATAAAGAACATGTATATATTCAGATATCCACTGATTATACAAGACTGTATGTACACAGACCAGTACACCCGTAAGTTTCTATAAGTGCTACAGCTAGAACCAAGAACTATCAACATGTTTTCCTACATTTTCTCCCAGTTTTCCAGGTTCTTCAGCATAAATTAGATTTAGCTCTGTATTTCCAGAGATGTTAAACTTGCATATAGTGAAACCTGAAGATACACAGTTTATATCTTATATCTCATTTGTACAAAAATCAGTCTGACTTCAGGTTTTTAGGATGTCTTCTGCCACACTGTAAATCTATTTTGAGCACTAGAAAGACTTTGAACATGGGATTCCTTGAGGGCCATTTAAAAACTATGTAGTCATTTGTAACACAAGGTTTTAAAGATTTCCTAGTGTAAAACTGATCATATTTATAGCAAAAGACAGCCTGCTATGCAACTGTCAAACAGAAGACTGCTCTCACTTTCAGGCTTAATTTGCCACATGGTCTTCAAGCATCATCACTGTGGCTGACACTTTTTTTTTTTTTTTTTAAGGTAGTGCAATTACCATTACTTTCAAGATACAGACATGAACAACACAATTGCCCTATTAAAATCATGGGGCTTCACAATATGTCACAATAAGATGTACGTGCATTGTCAATAGCCAAACCATCCATGCACAAACAAAGCCACTAAATAAAGACCGTCAGATGATATCCTAACAGGACTAGACTAGATCTACCTTGCCCACTAATATTAATAGAGGAAATAAGATATAGGACATAAGATATTTGCACTGATCAGAGTTCTGGATACTCAAGCCTACATATCCAAAAATTGTCCTTGAATTCAATAAGCTGAACCCTAACAAGTCTTAGTCACAGCTGGTTTTCAAGTGTGATAGGTGGCCTAAAATCCAATAGCTATACAATAAGACACCATTTCTGCTAGCATTACTCTGGTGACTTGCACCACCCTGAAACATTGCATGCATCAAAATCTTTGCAGGTAAAGCCTCTCCCGGAAGCAATGGCAACTGCCAAGACTACCTACGTGACTTTCTCCTTTAACAAGTCTATTTTGGTTACCAGGTAGCTCTTTGAAAAAAAGCACTTTCTTGAATAAGCAGTTCTGTGACTTTAAATCTGAATGTTTTGACAGTTTGGCAAGCGAGCCTCGAACCTTTTGCCCCCATGTCACTTCATGTATCTGTTGTATACCATTTAGCCTCAACAAACTGTGCATGTGAAATTTTCAAATTTTTCCTCTTCAAAGAGATACACAAAGAAATTTAACTAGTTCACATTTGCAAAATTCTGGGAACCTCATTAAAGTTATTTTGAGGCTGCTCCACAATGAATTCTTAAAGCTGAGATGAGAAAAGAAGGCAAAGGAAAAATACAGTAATGGCCTAATGTAGATAATATATCATCATGCATTACAAGCACTCCTAAATCCTCACGGATATGTTTCTTGATGCAGGTGTTGCCTTCAGAGCCCTATTAACAAGTAAATAAAACTGTTAAAATCCCTTACTAAAGATGCTTTTCATCTTGAGAGGTTCAAAAACTGTCCAAAACAAGTGAGAATAGATGATTCTAAACTCCTGAGAAACAAGAACATAATCTGCAGTTCCTAGGTATGGTAGACTTAAACATACCACAACAATATACATGATCATTCTTGATTGCACTGCTCACTGAGTTTTTGGTAGATTCAAAAATGTTATTTTTTTTTTCAAGTATAGCTTGAAGAAAGTATTGGCTTTTTCATGTGGTTGAAGTAGATCCCAAAATGTTTTTAAGTTACTGTCCTTTCTTGCTTGGCTTTTTTAATGACAATTTCACCCAGTTGTAATAATATACTCTAGATTACTGGAACTGAATTTAAAAATAAAAACGTTTTTATTCATATATTTGTTCTCTTTCTGCTTTCCATGAAGTGGAAAAGTGGAAATACTTCAACCAAGATTGGTTTTCCTTTATTATAGAGAAGCTTACTAACTTCACAGTGTTTTTGTGTCAAAACATGTGGCAGAAAATGTTGCATTTCTACTTTAAATAAAGCAATTCCCATTAGAAGTAGTGGGAAGGAGAAGCTATATTTCTTCCTTCCCCCTTTTTCCAGCTTTAATACCATGATAATATTTAAAGTCAGTATTTGTGAATGCCTCCTTTAAAAAGCCTGCATTTGGAGTCTGCCCTGATTAGGCAAAATCCCTTTATTTCTCTGAACTTTCCTAAGCTATATTTTATCCAAAATGAGCCCCAAGAAAAAGACTTACACACTATACAGACAAGATCCCCAGACCATCAGTTCTGCCAACTAACTGCCTAGTTAAAATTATAGCGACTTATTAATCTTCCACTTCTTTTGAGCCTAATTATCTTCTTCTTTCATGCTTTGTTTGTTAGACTTTGAATTTCCAGCCTTCTTTCTATTCTACCCCAAGAAATAATCAGCTGACTTTGAAATGCCAAGTTTTTCCAGTGTCTCTTCTCCACAGGATAATGTAAATGTCCACTGTGGGACAAAACAGACTTTCCACATTTGGGACTCCATGACATTTTCCAAAACACTTCTGCAATACAATTTTAATATGCACTTACAATGCATCTTCATTTAGATCTACCATTCTATGTTTTTACCTTTCTCATTACCCAAGAGGCTCATTGTTTCCTTCTAACAATATCGCACAAGCAAACAACGTAATGAAGAACTGTTTCAGCAATGTCGTGTTCTGATACATGAAACAGTCCCACTCACTAAATATCTAGAGTAAATTAGGGATCTCTCCTTCATATGCATATAGCTTGCTTTAAGTGTTGCCACTCAAGGAAATATAAAATAATATATAGAAAAATAAAAAAAAAAAAAAAGAAAGGAAAAGAAAGGAAAAGAGAGGAGAGAGGAGAGAGGAGAGAGGAGAGAGGAGAGAGGAGAGAGGAGAGGAAAAAAACAGTTATGGCTAACCAGAGATTTTCATGGTACTATTCTTCTCCCAGGATCCTACTGCATTTTCAACTCGTTCCATATGCTTTAGTGCCGACAGACCTAGCACCTCCCAAGCAAAGCAATCTATGCTGCCCTGCCACTTAAGCATGAGGAGCACCAGCACTATCGAGGCTTGTCATCTTGCCTATTAGCTTGATGTCTTTATTCACAGGCCATCTGCACCACTGAGAGATACAGAGGCAGCTAATGTCAATATGAACAAATGCCTCTTCTTTTACAAGAAATGTCAAACATAGGACAGTGCAAGAATGACCCCAGGAATACCAACAGATGTTAGCTACAAGGCTTTAAAAGAATAAAAGAAAAAAAAAATCAATCTTTCCTACTGGGACTAATTAAGCTGAAATGAAGAGTAAAAGTAAGAAAAAAATAATGTCACATTATCAGGAACTTCATACATACTTTCTAAGCTTATTATTGGCATATTGCCCTGTGTTCTTTGAAAAACTGCTAAGAAGTGGTATGGGAGCTGGCACATTACTAGGAAGATTCTCTTTTGTACAGTCCTGATCTGAATTTCACAATGGATTTTGCCAAGAATAATTATACATAGTTATTAGCACAGTACTATTTCAGGTAGAAATGAAGCAGAGCAGCATTCACAGTATAAATGCATACTCTAAAAAGAGTACTGATATAAAGAAAATTCAGACATGTTACAGTACTTTTTTTTGTTGTTGTTCGGGAATGCCCAAAGCCACGTTTTTCTTTTCCCAGTAACAAAAAATAAGCTGATGTTTGAGTCCCTCTATCTATTACATAGATTAGTGACTAAAATACAAAACTTAAAGCAGCTATTTTTGTGCCCAAATCTGCAAGCTGATAATTAGCATTACTCCTAATTTGGCCAAGTATACAGGGACAAATTCATCTTTGTCTATATAAAGATGACAGGTGAGAGAACACATTAAAAGTATCCACCTGGGATTAAACTGCATGCAACTAGAAATTATCTTCCACAGCAGCAGCTCAACCAGAACTCAAGTTTGCACTTACAGAAAACCCAAGCATTTCCTTTCCTGCTGATGGTGCGCTACACTCTTTCTGAAAACTGCAACATCATGCAAATGTCATCTAATTTTCAGTTCATGTTCTCTCTTGGGAAAGAGCACTATGGTTATGAAGAGCAGCTAAGATCTCCTGTGGCAATGTTGGGTCAAGACAGACCCAACCATATCTTTCAGTCTGCTATTCTGCGTGCAAACTTTGTCAAAACCTGTGGTTCCATGTGTACTAGAAAGAATGAACTGATACAGCTATACCAGAACAGCTGGTATACCTCTATCCACAGGTCCTCACTATGCATCCATGCCAGCCCAAAGAATTGTCTGTTTTGAATACTTTTGGTTAGTTGTCAGTGAAATAGGCTCTTCTGAAGGAGCAGGGGTACATGTTGAAGTCATTGTGGGCACAGCTATACTTGTGAGAAGTGCTGTTCCACTCCTCCCTCCCATTCTTTGTACCACCAGTAAATATCTCAAATGAAAAACAGAAATACCCCTTCACAGTTGATTCATTAGGCAATGTGGCAGCAGTTTTCTCAAAATAGGTCTGGAGAAAAATAGCACTTGTACAAGTTATATGCATATCATGGACAGGAGAGCTTATTCTGTCTGGTAGCATAGCCACTCGAATAAAACATTTGAATTCATCATTAGTATGATGCATTACTGATAACATTAGTATGTAAAATTAGTATGAATGCATTACTGATAACAACTGAAATAAACCTGTGTATTATGAAATATAATAAATAGATGCACACTTGTATCTCACTGCTCCTAAGAATCATTGGGGTAATTTGAAATTGAGGTCAGGTACCTCAGGCAGCGAACTGTATGACAGAAATAACATAAGTTGCTAATGCAATCATATTCAGAAATGTTCTTTTCAAAGCTCACTGAAGGACTTGGGTCACTTCAGAATATTCCACCATGATACTGATTTTCTGCACGTTGTTTAGCAGATTATCCCTCAAATTAACACACCCTTTTCATAGCCTCTTTTGGGTAGTAAAATTATATTCATTTTGGTTGCTGAAAATATATTAAATACAGCTTTCTTTCCCCCCCAGGGCTGCACAGAGGGTTAAAAAGTCAGTCTTGTCTCCTCCGGTATCCGACAAGCAATTCATATCCAGGCTCTCTTTCTGATTTACTGATCAACCTACTGGACAGGATATACAGTGACAAGCATTTAAAAAAAAAAAAAAAACGATAGTAAAGTTTGAAACAAACAATAGCTAGGCAAACTATTTACAAGGTAAGTTGTCACAATTTATCAAAGTCTATCATTTTTGTGGGAACAGTGAGATACCACTTGAAATTGGTATTAAAATCTTTATGCTACTAGAGATTTCTGGATTTGCAGATTTTCCAACAGATATAGAAAATAAAAATCAAACAGACCTGGACTTCAAAATCTGGAGAGTTCAAATGAGGGATTTCAGTCCACTCCCTCTGTAGATTTTAGAGGTTATTCTTATAGATATTCTACTTGTCACTTTGCGACTATGCACATACAGGAGTTTTGCCATGTCTTGTCACTGGTCCACCCAAGTGTGTCTGTTTCCTCTATTAATTCTATATTGGGAAAACCACTGTGAAAAATGACCTTTTGCCTAGCCAGTAACAATTCAGAAAGTGTAAATTATAGCATATGGCAGACAATTTGCTCAGGGGAGCATGGCATTTACCATACCAAACCCGGCTCTGACAGTTTAAACAGTGGCAAAAAGCAGAAAGTAAGTCTTAGAACTACAGAAATAAGAGCACTTATTCAGAACAGCTCCCCTTTAAGTGGCAAAAACACAGACTAAACGTATTGATTTGAATGTAAAAGCCAAGTGTTGGACCACAATAATTTAGCTTGTGCTGGCTTCTGTGTGCTACATCAGATTGCTGTACTCCATGCTTCTATCTGTAAAATGGAACAAAGACATTCTTCTTGAAGATTTGTAAGGCCGAGGAAAAAAAACATTCATGATGTAAGAGAAAACTTACATGAAACAAACTGGAGAAGGTATTCTGCATACACTAAAACAGAAGCAAAATAAACCAAGGCTATAAATGGCTCAAAATAGTACCAAATATTGATAACAATGGTATAACAGAAATCAAATTTGAACAGAATAAACTTCTTCATCTGGGAAAAAAATAAGTCCTATTTTCTAGTTTCATTTTTTGGTTTTGTTTTAAATATTAACCTCATGCTGACAGAATTATCTAAGAATGGAAGTGCTAACATCCCTTCCCCCTGCTTCTATAGTACTACAAAGATATTTTATAGCATTCCTATGATAACAAGAAAAGGTCTATTTCTCTGAAAGATGACATTATTAGCAATTCCCTTCCTAATCCTCTGTTGTGTGATACTGCAAGGTAGGGCGTATCTAGATACTTAAACTGGGATTTGAACCTATGACCTAAGAGGTGAAAATACTCCAGATGATATAAAATACCTTACTAGATCACCACCACCTAATAAAGAGGAATGAGGATTTTATAAACTATTTTAACTTCCAAGATTGTCTTGTGCTAAATGGACCGGTATTGATGAGGATGAGATAGATTATATATACTAGCACAAGAGAACGCTATACTAAAGCATCAGCTCTATCAAGCCTTATCTGTACTGAAGCAAAGAATCCTCCCCCCTTGCCGTAAAACACAGTGTGTGGTATTTTATCTAGTCTATACACACACACGCTAGATCTACAGTCTCCTGTAGCATATCAGAAAGTGTAAACCACTGGCCATAATATGATGTGTTGTGCATTTTACCGACCCAACTTGGCAATGCTATAATTCTTCAATAACTATGGAACATCTGCAGTTTTTTGATACTTACTATGTTTCATTCCCATGATGCTCTCAGTGTCTGTTTGGAGTACAGAAAGGTCAACCAGCCCATCTGGAATCCTCCCCATTCATCCATTCTTGCGCGCTGCCTCTCTTGCAAAAGGAGTTTCTGCAGAATTTGTCACTTCCACCTGTTCTGACAGGTTCTCCCTGCCTGACCTGGAGATAGCCCTTGGGGACATTAATCATATAACAGTCTGAGCTGTGAAAGAAACAAGGCTTGGCTGGATACTGTTACAGTCTCTGTCACCTACTAATCATGTCCTGTGACACAGAGGGGCTTAATCAGATGGTCAGGTTTCTCATTAATCATTGTGGCCTCACAATGAAACTCTTCTCAGGGAGATTAAAGTTTAGACTATCTTCTCCACCCCTGTTCCTGTCCAACTGCCTAAATTTAGCACAACTCCCAAGTACAGTAATTTAAGCTCCATCTCCTATTTCCTTATCAAAAGGTTGATTTTAAGCTTCTTATTGTGACTGAGCACGTGAACCTTTCCAACGAGGAAAAAAAGCTAGCAGCACATAATAAAGAAATAAATGTACTGGTAAAAAAAATCATGACAAAAATTCACATAAAAATTCACATTCATATACAAACAAAGATCTATAAAGACAACTGCGCCTATATCATAATATTCAGGCAGTACTTATTTGTTTTTAATATAAAAAAAAAAATAAAGAAGACAACTGTAAAAAAAATCCATGATAACAGACTTCTTAGAAAAAACTTTTGTCTTCCTGTGACAGTCAATGTTCAATTTTTCAATACAGCTGACTGACATTTATTTCAGGATTTAAAAAATAATTCAAGATCATAATCAAGTTATTCTTCATCAAGAAACAGTTGTATCAAAATACCAAATTAATTCGGTTATGCACTTTAATCCTGATCTTGCTTCTAGTTTTCAAGTTTCAAAACGCTAACAAGCTCCAACACAGATTCTACTCTGTCTTGGCAAGTTGGCTTGCACTTCCTCCCTGTGTTTACTTTCCCTGCACCATACAATTACGGGAAACACGTATAATTTTGCCTTCTAAATCATGAAACGCACATACTTCATCAACATCTAAATCATCTCTCATCTTGGCTGGGGTTGGGGGGCTGGGGTGCAGCCAGAGAAGAAATACAGGATGGGAAAGGAAGCTATAGCCACCAGATTAACACAGTCTCCTACCTGCCTGAACTTGACCTGACAGTTTATTGAAACCAAGTCAGCAAAGCAACACTCAGTTCAAGAGTTACTTAAAGGCTTGTGCTTACCAGGTTCCCCAACAATACACCTCATCTGAAAGCTACCACAAAAGACCTACAACGCTGTCTGACTTAACTTCACAATGCTGAGCTGAGGCCTGCATATTTTTTTTTTGTTGTGTTTGTTTCTATTCAGTGATCCTCCATTGCTAGCCTAGAAATGACAGTAGGTGGAAACGCTATCTTTCATTACACAAAGTATAAATAGTGTAATCTATCAGCACTGTCAATCAAGATGATTGATTACAGGCTGTCATAGAGAAGACTGACATATTAGAAAAGTTTTGTTAACAATGCCTATTGCTAGTCAGCCTGCCACAGAAGCTGGTGATTAATGTGTTGTCAGCCTGTAATCCCACACCCCTGGCTAATGAGGCAGGAATTTATCATCTTTACAGAGTGGCAGATGTCAGAAGGAAAGGAATCCAAGTGCTGGAAACAATATACTTTTTCTTACCACGCCTGACAAGTCTGACAGGCCTAAAAAACCACAAAGAAGCTTTGTGTAAGCACAAACTTAAAACGAGGAACTTTCATTTGGCATCTTTGCTTTAAATAGTGCTGCAAATCAGCCTCTATCCCTCAAAAAAGGCACAATAAAAAGCTCTATGAACTCTGAACCCCATCCTTGACAACTAGGAAATCTCAGGATAGGTTTCCATGGCAGACAAGCAGACAGCTCGCTTTGGAAGAGAAGCGGCAAGTAACTTTTAACTTTACCTGTGAACTTGTGAACTATCATAGGACAAAAATTCCTCTGACTGGAGCGCAGAATGCACCCGACTCCAACATTTTATCAATGAAGGCCTTAGAAAACATCTCTCCAGAAAGTCTGTACCGGTTTTTCATTACTGTTCATGTTGGGATGGAAGAACACAAGAAGGCGGACTGAAAATTCTGGAAGCTATTGTTGAAGAAAAATAAAATGTGACACAAGCATCTGCACTGAGAGGCAGCTCTAGTGCTCTGTACTCAAAATAGTTTTACATCTGACAGAAATATGCTCAGATTTGATAACTTGTCCTTCAGAATATTTGAAAAACAGTTGAAAGACTGTCTTTCAGTACTTGAAAGATACGCAGGCATGCTATGCCTTTGATATATCAATGTTACAAGAAATTCTCAATAGAACACGGGTGATCTGCTTAAGTTTGCTTCACTAAAATTACAATGTTCAAAATTCAGGTTGAGGGCAAATGATTTTTCATTTGCCTTCAAGGCAACTCTTTAAAGAATGCTCATTTTTGCCCTTACTGCAGAAAATATCCAAAATAAGAAAATTATAGGGAAAAATTATCTGTTCAGTTAAACAAACAAACAACAAAAAATTAATGTCAGCAAATCTCAGGCAGCTTATACTACCATTGTTTGGCACTGTCAAAAATCAACAGCTTTTCAATTAGATGTAGTAAGAGGTTAAATCTTCTGATTCTGAAATTTCTGAGATGCTGCAAAAGGGCTGTATTTTGCAAAAGATTAAGTGCAGCTTAGGCTCCTGTCAGTTAGTAAGGAATGGGGGCAAATCATCGGTGTTAAGTTTTGACTAACGTAATCCCTTTTCAAACACAGATACCTCCACTAATGCAGAAAAATGCAACACCAAAAAAAAAAAAAATTATAAAGACACAGCAATCAGGGAATAAAAACACTGCTTTCTGTCAACAGCACCCTTGGGCTAAAAACACAGCAAAACACTGAGAAATTTAATCTCCAAAATGCACCATTCTGGAGTTAAGACTTATTTAAGGTTTATGAGAGCCTGGAACTTCCCACACTAGTCAGTGAAAGAGGGGTTTACTGGCCTATAATCTGCTCAGCCAGGAGGAGACCAAATCAAAACAAATAGCAATGCCATGAAAACCAGACTCTTCCTTGCCAAGAATGGGATTCAGTGACAACTTATGACCTCCGTGGAAGGCAAAATGTCCCTGACAGCTAACCCAGTATCAACAACAGAGCAGCATTTTCTCTTCATTTTAAACCAAAGCCCTCTCTGGAGACTCTATACACAAGTGGTAGTTGGAACAGCAAAACAAGTAACTTTGCGTGTAATTTGACCTGTACATGAGGACATGAAAATCAGCTTTGAGCCCATACAGTTTTCCATGATCCAATACATGCCAGTTAGCCACTTCAATTCCTGATGAACTGGAACAGCCATATATATATTTTCTCTGTCTTTGAAAGGGAAAGGAGAAGGTAGGCCCCATGTCAGTGTTAAACATAGATTTACAGACAAATGACTCATTAACTAATAATGGGGCTGTGATGGTGAGTTTTAACTTTGCTTTGGGGGAGGGTAAGGTCAGTGTGAATTTATAATTCTTTTTCTGCTTTCAAAAATCTTGATGGATTTGGTACAGACATTTTAGACCATAAGACAGTGCATATCCCTCACATATCTCCCAACTGATGGAACTCTCCTTCCCTCCTCAAATCAGTAAAAACAAGCTTCATCTGATTTTTCCCTTTGCAGCTCTTTCCCATCCTCCCTAGTTAATGGAAAAATATATCTCATGAATCTGCATAATTCAAAATGTAATTAAACTTTCCAGTTCTAGCTGGAAAACCTATTTCTTCTAGGCATTAGATTAGACTCATTACTTTGGTATGTACTGACCTTTAAGCCCCCTGGCAGCCTCTTGGCAACTGGTAACACTGCACAGACTTCTTTGGAAAGAGATTTTTGCTCATTGCCCCATGGTTTTGGACCCTACTGTTTTGAACAGGGTTGATATGAAGAATTATTCCTCAATTGCACAATTATCATAACATTTCAGTAATTCACATCTCAGTTCATAGATTTATATGCGCTTTTTTTTTTTTTTTTTTTTTTTGAAAAAAATACAAACTCGATGAGTTCTAGGGCTACATGCAAATGCAAATCTCAGATTCTGCCATGGTCAACATATTAAATGCCAAATTATTTGAGAAATAAATCACTGATTCTGTTTGTACAGCTCCTAGTACACACAGAAAGCAGAAAAAGAGGGAATAATATTGATGCATCCAAAAACAATACTTCCTGATACTATAATGTTAGTAGTCTGTTCATTTTTATGTCTTTTTAAAAATAGTATTACATACACTGCTTTTTGCTGCATCTTGAAGACATGGTTATCAAATTTCTTTTCACTTTCAGCCATCACATGCATAAATCAATTCTTTCTTTAAGCAGTTTGTTCTAATCTCACCTATGATAGCTTTGATGTCCAAGAGATTTCAACCAATGAAAAATAATGCATCTATGTGCCTTAATAGTGTCTCTAGAAAACAGACCAGTAAAAGAAATTAGAACATATTTACAAGCTGGATTTATGGAGATTGGATCTAATAAATTGTAATTCATAGAATTATATTAGAGCTCTTTCTTGTGTGAAGTTATGCAAACTTTTTGAAAGTGGAAACACTGTCTTTTTCTGAAGTTGTGTTATTATTTTGGTCAAATATTGTTTACATTAAACAAATCCAATTTACCAAACTTTGACATGTTTGCACAACTGCATATAATTTATACTGGAAACATGACTTTTAAATGAACTTTCTGCAGTCAAAGCTCTCTGGTTTGTAGCCTGCAGATCTCGAATCTTATGCTGCACCAAAAAGCTTGTCACTGGTGTAAAACATATTCTCTAAGAGGTTTTCAATAAAGTAAATAATGACTGTAATTTCAAATTGTTCGTTAATACCTTCAAAAGGGCTACATCTATCAAATACTGATTTGACTTTCTTGCCAGGTGCAGCACTTTGTCAAGAAAATAGCAATCTCCAAATTAAGATTAGGGAAAGCAATTCCTTAATGCTGCTATTCTGCTGTTAAGTTTATTTTAGTAGGTTTGATAAATGGAATTTAAATTAGGACTTCATCATTCTAAAGCATCAAAGATTGATTGTAAAATAACCCTTAATAAATCCATACCGTCTCCTATAAGTTGATATACTTATTATGGCATACTGCAATTGTATCTGTACTGTCAAATATGCTGGATTTTTTTTTATTTTAAAAGATCCCATCAGTCTAATAAACACAAACCCAATCTATGCCATAATTTTATGAGGTTTTAACACATTACATACCATGCACTCCTGAGTTTCACTGATTTTTTTGGAACAACTTTGGGCACAAGATATCAAGTACAACTTAAAATGCTAAAATCTAGGGTTCTCAAAGGATTGCACAGTCCATACTTGTGGGGATAAATATAGAAAAAAATCAACCTTTGGAGAATCTGGAAAAACACTTTAAGTCTTTAAGAGCTACCCATCATTTCTTTAGCCATATCTGTGAAGCCACTCATACTAAAATTAGTACTTTTCTAGCTCTGTATAGCTTTCCTCAAACCATTTGCTCCACTCACAACCTTGCTAAAATATACCATTAAACACAGTTACCTGCACTGGTAGGTGAATGGGTTGATTTACTAAGATCTGCATCTTTACGGATATTGGGAAGTGTGCCAGTCAAGATTCTTAATAACTCCTCAGACAGAAACACAACTCACACTGACTGGAGTGGGTATTCAGAAACCAGAGCTATCAAGGTACTTCTGATAATCTGCCTCAACGCCCCTATAAGTCCAGGCCTGGCCACTGTAATGAAAGTTAGATTAATTGCATTAGAGGAAAGACCAGTATTTCACTGTTGCTCAACTTTGCACTTCTCTCTTCAGTACACAGTGTGAGCTGAGAGAATGTATACTCCAGACTGATTTAAAAGTCTAAACTCATCCATGATTCAGCAGTATATCAAGTACCCTGTAGATTCTGATGTTCCAAAACTAGATATTAGTCTAAATGTGATTTTAAGACTGACCTGACTTTGCAGGGAGAACAGAAGGAATTAAGAATTTTGAGGTGACTTCAGTCATGCCTCTCCTTTCTTTCTTATTTTCAATTCCTCCAGATTCCTCAAAAAGCTTTTTCAAGTGTCTTTATTACAATTTGTACTCTTATCACTTATATGTCTCTATTTAATAGAAAATAATATTTTAAAAAATCATCTTGTACATGATTTTTTTTTTGCCTTTTTTTTTAGTTGCATCCCATGTCACTGTCCTCAGTATAAGTGAAAAGTAAATTCAGATGTAGTTAATTCACATTTACAGGCAGAATATCAAATTGCAGAGAAGTGGCTATTATTTTTAATTTTAGTAAAATTGAGCGTAGAATTGCAAAGCCCTAAGAGGAAAGAGCAGTAACTCATAAAGTGAATACTCAGTTTTAGTCTCGTGTGTAGAAAAAGTAACCTTATCCCAAGAAATAGTCACATCCCTTCTCTCACAAAGCAATTAATGTTGCCTGAGGATGCTTACGACCAGTCTGCAGGCAGTTCAAATAGTAAATGAAAGCTAAGATTCCTAAAACTTATATTCCAAATTTAGGTTCAGCCAACACTAAATCAGCACACTATCCTTGTAAGCACACTATCCAACGTAAGTTCTGCAACTCAGCTCACTCCTCACCTCAACAGTTCATTTTTGTGTGGCTATAGTTTATTTGCCTTTCAGTATCATTTGAGTTGCCATTATAGCCCAAAGGAAGCCTCAAGGCCCTCTGTAAAAGATCCCAATTAAGTCAAAATAAAATAAAAAAAAAAAAAAAAAAAGGTTTCCTGAAAAATATATGTTTATATAAAACAGTTTTGAATTATCTGATAATACATAATGATTTCAGCAATACAGGAATGCTTTCTGTATATGGTATATGGTTTTAGTGGCAAACTTTTTTCCAGAAAAGCTTTACTCGATTCCCAATTTTGCATGCAGTCTTCTAAGAATTTTTAAATTTGTAACAATGCAGTTCCAAATTTCACGTTTTTAGTTCAGAAGGAAGTAAACCTGCATTCTCAAGTAATAAAAGTCAGACACATATCTTTTCATCCCAGCTTCTGAAGACTAACAGGCCTGGACATAAAGAACCCTTGGAAAAGGAGCCTCCATGAGAAGGTCCAAGAAGGAAAGTCCTTGAAATACTGTAGTCAAAGGGGATAATAAACAGTGTTTATTTTATATGGCTGAACTCCAATAGAAGAAATTGGCAAAATAAATACAGATTATACCAAACACACATTCCTGAAAAATGAATGGAACACACTAGAAATGCAGCATAGAGCTCACAAAATATAATACCAAAGATGAATTCATTAAGGCAAGTAATCTAATTGCTTTTTTGATAGCACCTGGATTTGCGCCAAGTTTGCAATAAGGAAGAAAAAAATGCAAGAGGAAACATTTTGTCTGCTTTGATTTAATAATTTTGTTCTCTTTACTAGATCCACTGCACGGGAGCTAAATACTTTTCTGAAAAGATATGACCAAGTCAGATCCTACTGGTCTACCTATTCTGATTCTGAGTTTATATAATTCTCATTTTATCTCTTTGAGGTCTTCGTTTTACAGACAGTTCCTTTAAAGTACTATGCCTTTATAAGAACTGCCTGATATTAGCTATATATCCAAAAAGTAGCTATATTCAGTTAGTTGCTTTAGGTTAAAAGAAACAGGAAATATATATATATTTTCTACCTGGGAGAGCATACATATTTATCAGTATTTTATACCTTCCAACATTCTGAGCACAGATTATTCCACAATCTGCATGCCTCTATACTATTAAACTCCAGGATATATCAGTCCCTTGAAGATGTCTGAATCTGGGGTCTATGGTGCTACAACTAAGTTTTGATATACAAAATAGGGAGACTTAACTGTGGAAGTTTAGAAAGCTGTAGCTGTTGCTCCTTATATGAAACTATAACCTGTCTGCATATATACTTATCCTGTGCTATATTTATGGGAAGCTGGAAGTAAAGTGACCAATTTAGCATTAAGATCAATATGCAGCTCTTCTCAGGAGAAACATCACCATGCTTATGCAATTGGTCTCTGAACTTGAGTAGGAAATAGAGCTGCTACTCCTGCTTCCCAAGTGAAGTCCGTGGAGTGATCATTCTGCTCTACTTTACTAGTATCTTTAAACAAGTTTAGCCAAGAACAAAGCATAGCTGAGGATGCGTAAGTACTGAGAGGAACCTTTTTTTTTTTTTGCTGTGACTGCTTCTCAGCTGTGACTAGCACGCATATGCATCCTCTGCTCCAATGGTATCTAAACATAAGATCCTGAACTGCTAGCATCAGTCTCACATGAGTCTCCTGCCTTCCCATAAAGAATCATATCTACAATCAAATAAGCTTATCTAGAACATCAGAGCACAACAGAAGCGTGTAAACGGGCACTGCTAAGAGGCAGTATTTATCATGGAATCACAGTCAGCAGGACCCACCTCCCAGTAACAATTCAAGGTTAACTCTGATGGTCTAAACTTAAAATCAAAGCCCAAATTGAAACTGTAATGTACATACAGTAAGAATTGTCCCTGCTACACATATAGCAGCTAGAGGTATCATGATTCTACCTTACAAAGTGAAAGCTGACTCTTGAGAGGAAGATCTTGAGCACCATAAAGGTGGCATGCATCTTAGTTTGGTAAAGAAAAAAAAAAAAAAAAAAAATCTGAGAAGCTATGTAGATTTCAGACCACTTGTCATGGATTTACTGTATACTGTTTACATGTAGAAACTCTCAGTAATCATTCCACTTTTCCCAGAAATACCAATGCATGAGTTGAATAGTAGCAACATAAAATGAATTCTGTGCATGTATAGAGACGTTATCAAGCTTTCCAGAGGTAACAACAAAGTCTCAAATGTACTGAAAAATTGAACAGATTTTCCACAGAAGTTGAGGCTTCCACTTGAATCAGCTACTGAATACTATTCTTGTCTTGCCCTTTCAGTCAGAAAAGGTTATTTTTTGAACTGAGAATACACACACATACAAAGCACATATATGGATATGTATTTAAAAATACCCCTTGAAGTTTTAAATCTCTAACAAGCTTCAGTAATTTAAGTAATGAAGTAACTACTGTAAAAATTGCATCTGTTAAGGTAAGTGTGCAAAGGGAGAATTTGCTTATACTTTCTTTACTTCTCATGCTGCTCACTTCATAGATCACAGGACTTGTCAGCCACATCCTGAGAAAGTTTCAGGCTGTTCTGACTTGGGAATCTCTAAAGACGACTGTAGGCATTTCAACAATAACATAACACTCTGACTCACTGAAATGGGAGGAAGAAGCTCAGAAGTATACTGTGTTTTGTCACAGGAATGTAGCTGCTGTTTCAAGGAAGAAATGTCCATTACTGTTTGTAGTCCACATTTCAACCTGGGATGCATCAACACTCAACAGTATTTGTACTTTGTGGAATACAGGCCACCAGACCTACATTTAGAAGTAAAAAAATACTGCTACTTGGAAAACTATATGATTCAGTGATATCAGTAGCATTCAGGTTTGTTGAACTGATTCAAGTAAAATGGTGTTTTATACGTAGACCTTGCTACTGCTTAGTGAATTAAAATCTACTTGGAATAAAACTCTGAAAAGCATACAAAGAGACAGGCACAATATAATTCACTGGAAGCTGATCTACCAGGATACTAAACTGAGAATGCAACTCAACTCCCTCTGAATAGTATGTGGACAGAGCACAGAAAGATAACCAAGATAAAAGACTAAAATTTAAGTAATGGGAGCTGAATCTTTGTAAATTGTCTTTTCTGTAGCATATATGAAACGGGCATTCATTGCTGAAATTAATAAGTTCCATTTTTGTTTACTGCATTCAGAAGACAGATATCCCCTCCTTGCCTGAGAAAAAGGAGAAAAAATCTTAATCAACCTGTAGATGTTACCTCACCCTACACACTGTAATTTTGCTTAGCATAAAGTTAATACAAAACATACATTAGCATTCTATTTGTGGTTTGAAAGATGCACTTACAATTTGACTTTTCATATGCAAAGACTTATAATTTATGCTTTTTATGTTCCTTTTCCTCTGCTCTTAACTGTTAGCTACCTACCTCATTTAGCTGATGAAAGTCTAGGGGGGTATGCAGTGGTTATTTCTTACCTATGGAATGATTATTTTTTATTGTGATAAAGTGGAAAGCTCATACAAATCTTCTGATAAAACACATTTTAAATGGAAATTCTGTATACTTCTTAGTAAAAATTACATTTTAATTTGTATTTTCCTATAACACTTGAGAAACAGTATAATGTTATTGGTTTTCTGTCTCAACACTAGCATATTTTTATTATATTCCTTAGTTTACATTTTTAAGTAATATGTATCTGTCTTTGCACATATTCTGTACATCAGATTTTGCATTATTTTTAGCTACTTTCTTCACCATATGTGCATGTCTTTGTGGTTTATAACAGCAACTCTTCCAGCAATCCTAAAATCACAGGAATTTTCTGTACAGTTGTCTCTGTACAAATAAATCACTCAGTTTTTCTGCATTTATTTTTCAGTAATGTCTTGGGCAGAGGTTCTAGGAATTAAAAAAAAAAAAAAAAAAAAAAAAAAAAAGGTGTCTCAGCTCAAAATTATTTCTTATTGTCAAGTATAAAGCTCTTGAACTGGGGATGTAATTGAAATCCTGACAAACCTAACTACAAGCTTATTAAATTAAGTATGAAACTTTCCATTCTGTGCTAGACTGGGGCAGCGTGTCCCTCCAAAAATAGTGATGTCCAACTACCTGCCAAGACCTGCCCACTGAGAGTAATTTCTAGCTTGAATAATAGTAGGCTTTTTTTTTTTTTTCTGCAGCCAATTGCTACTCTGCAGTCTGATCTTAATTGGCAAAGTAAATTTAATTATTTCCCCCCCAAGATGGAATTCAGACTAGTCACATATCTGAGAATGACAGTAGAATATTAACTCTGGAATTTGACTCCAATAGAACCTCCACATGTTGCCAGTGACCCTTTCTAAGACCATCACCAAATAAGACAAACTGCCTCAAATAAGCATAGTGGGTTTTATTCAAGTGATTTATAGCAAGGTTTATGGGAAATGATTTTCTAGTATAATTATCCTAGAATGAATCTTCACATGAACAACTCAACAGCTCTGCAACTCAGGAGCACTATCTCCAGATAACCTACCCGCCTCACAGAGACTATGAGGTTCATACAGCAAACAACAAGAAGTTTTTATAGAAGTAATTAACTATTATTCAACAATTCAGTCTGTGACAGATTTAATATTGTTAAATAACATCAATGTTTAAAACATTACTCAGGAAATGTAAATAAACTGTAGATTTTTGTCTCTGATGTAAATACAAATAGCAATAACGTGTCTTGCGTAACACCAAAATGCTAGTTTCGTCTGGCATTTAGCAAACTTCAACAACCACCACTATCAGCTCTGAGAGGATTAATTCATACCACTATTTGAACAACTTGTGTAACTATTACGTAACTATTATGAATTTTACTATGACAGAAAAACACTGAGAAATACACTCTTACAACAGAGCCAAGTGATAATTAGGTGATTTCTTGAAATCTTCAATATTTATGGCAAGCATAGGCTTTGGGACATATAGTGACACACTAGACATTTTAATTACTCCTATCTTCAGCAGATATTTTTTGTCTTTTGTTGTTGTTGTTGTTGTTTTTCTTTCAATATAACTATCTTATGAACTACCAAAACCATACTGTTATTCAGTGAAATGGTTATGCAAGTGCTCTAAAGGCAGGCTCATTTATCTAAAGGATACTGAGTCCAAAATCTAGCAACAATACCTCAGACTGTTAAGATGATTAATTATTTCATCACCTTACACTGAAGTAAAAATAAGCTGCAATTACTGGCTTAGCAAAAACAGATGGATTTCCCGGAAATACGAGGAATTTGTGCTTGGTTACTTTAACAGAACTTAATCATAGGGAAGGTACAAAAAAAGAAAAATGAGGGAAATTCTCTGAAAAAAGTTGAACTTGTGGGATACAAGAAAGTCACTGAAGAAATACTAAGAAAAAGTGGCACACTGGAAGGCTTGAAAAGAAATATTAAAGTAATAATGTCATTCCAAGTGAAAAATCACATGTTCATGATGTAAGTGTACATTAAGACATCTCTTTGCTTTTAATGAAGGACAGGAATTCCTTAAAATGTACAGATTTTAAAGAAACTGAATCTTAAGAAGAGATGCTGCAGAGTATTGCCAAGCTTTCAGCAGACAGAGGCATGCAATATAAGACATTTTTTGAACTGGAAAGGTTTGATAATATTTCTTCACATCACTTAACATTTTTTGGAGGAGTTTTCTACAAAACCCAACGTTATTGCTCACTTCAGCTGTTATGAGAATTTCAGTTTATGCTTGTATTTTCAAGGGCTTAATGTAAATATTTTAAATATATTAAAAAAAAAAAATCCAATTATATTGAAGAACCACAGAAGGATGAGATATTCATCCTTTTACTTCTTGAGCCATAATTAGGAAGCTACCACATGATCTCCAGTGGGCATGATCTATTCTAATACATTCCTGATCTATTCTAAACATTCCTGAGCTACAAAATAATTTGTGTGGTGTTTTGTTTTTCAGACCAGCAAACACATTTAGGTCGGATATTAGGAGAAATTTCTTTACTAAAAGGGTTGAGTGGCATTGGAATAAGCTGCCCAGGAAAGTGGTTGAGTCACAGCCTCTGGAGGTCTTCAAGAAGTGTGTAGATGTAGAACTTAGTACCGTGGTTTAGTGGTGGACTTGTCAGTACTAGGTTAAAGGCTAGACTAGATGATCTTAGAGGTCTTTTCCAACCTGAATGAATCTATGATTGTTGACAGTATTCATATCTGCTCACTGAACATTGTGCTTTTAAGAATTCCAACAGAGAACCTGAGAACTGAGCTGTTACACTTCCTGGGGTTTTGCTCCATATAGGACACAGTACCCTAACAGAGCACCCTGTGCAGAGCAGGCATAAAGTAGAATTGTCCATCACATGTATACTGAGTATTTAACTCCTCTTTGCAATGCTGCCTACCCAGTACCCTTCAAAAGATGTGAATTCACTGTCTTCCACTAATTTTGACATTTAGAACCAGCAAAGCTTCAACTCCAAAAGAGAATCTAACCTGTATTGGGTAATATAATAAAAACTAACTGATCTCTTTTTACGTGCATTAAAAGGCTGTGTTAATATTACACTTGGGGCTATTATAAATGTCTTACATTACACACATTTAGGCTACATCAAAGTTTTATCACAATCATTATAAAAATGTCGCTTCAAACTATTTTTACACTAATAAGATGGTCTTCAAATGAATAAATTGCAGTTACAGAGTGATTACCACTGTTTCAACTTACATTTAGTTCACAGGTTAGTACAGTGATGAATAACATGCACAGAAAAAAATTAATGCATGATTCAACTTTACAGTTTGTCACTAACCAGGTTGATTTAAGTCCTAAGTAAAAGTTGAAATGTCAAATCTACTTGGAAGATATAAGGTAATAGACATTCCATTTGCTTCTGAAGTGCACAACCAATAACATACTATTATTTATTCAGATAACACATTCTCTTTGCTCACACTGCAACATATTTTGTCTCAAATTAGCCAGCAAATCACTACTGCAGTTGCTATTAACAATCATAAAGCCTTTTGAGTTTTACAAGGTGTCCATAATGGGCTATTCCATATGATTTAAATGCAAACTGTGACTCAGCTCTTCAAACACAACTCATCTGTGGGTGCAAGGTTTGTTGTGTGACCTCTTGTTATCTTTGAGATGATGTGTAAAACTTAGAGGGTTTTGGCAATCTTTCTTAATGTTAGTCAGACAAATGCAGTGCTAAAATAACATTCATGAAGTTTATATTAAAAATGCATTCACTTTTGATGAATGAGGCTTATGTAGAAAATGCTATGTTTTAAATACAACTTAAAGAGGTTTCAATATTAGATAGAATTAAACTGACACAGAAGTACTCTAAAACAGGCATAAGTATTTATGATTACTTGGGGGTGCAGTACTCTGAAAGATACAACCAATCTGACATGTTGAACTCCAGTTAAGGCAAGTCCCTGACTTTGATAAACATATATTAACTTTGTGTATTTCAGCTATTGAAGTGGTAGGGAAACACGCTTCTTTAATGAAGCCTCACTAAATTGTGCTGACAAGGTTTCAGAGAGGGCTTTGCTCCTGTGCAACTTCTCTGCAATGGAAACATCTGCCATTTTCTTAAATTTCCTTAACTTCACTCAAGATAAAGCACTTTTCTGATACCACAAAATAAATAAATGTAAGTTGCTGTACTTTTCTAGCTTCTTCCCATCCAATTAACATTGTCTCATCTTTTCAACTTTTTTTTTCCTTTTTTCTTTTTTAATAAATTTTTTATTTCCTTCTAAGATCACTTCTAGGATTATACCAAATTAAAAAATCTACCATTTATATGACAGTCAGTCCTCTCTACTTTGGGAAACAAGGATGTGTCGAGAAAGATAGAAATGAACATGTGAATATCTTTGTTCCAAAGAAAAGAAAAAAGTGTGTGTGGTGGGAGGGAACTGAGGAACTGCATTCAACAATTCTTGTTTCAGAGACAACAATTAGGACTGTAGATTCACATTGCAATGATTCTCTCTCTCTCAAAAAAAAAAGAAAAAAAAAAAAAAAAAAAAAAGAAAGAAATTCCTGTTCTTCATTTTTGAAGGTGAATATATAGAGATAAAGAAAAACTAATGTGAAATGTACTGAGGAATTAGGGATGAAGCTTGAGTCCATCTATTCACTTCTTTTGTAAAGACAGTGATATTTTTGCCTATTTGCCATTATAAACATTGTGGATTCCTTCTGTCTAGAAGACATTATCAATGTCTGAGAACTTATAGTACATCAAGATTATTCACAACTGACAGTTCTTCAACTGGAAGAACAGACTGACTCACTCTTTCATATTTTTGTTGTTGCTGTATAAGCTAAGCCATCTTTCCTAGATGGGCTAGTAAAATTAGATGTTTCTTATCCATGACCTGTTTGAACTTTCACATTAACATGTGGAGAATGAGGTATTCTAGTCTGCTTGAGAAAGGAAAGGACAGAGCAAAGTACGCTATATTTAACTGGATGGCAGAAATGCAGAGGTCATTATAATCATTTGATAGTGCTACCGTTTATTATATTTCTATATTCCACTTTTTCAGAGCTCTGTAAATGAAGTTCAAAGTTTTTTTTTTGTTTTTTTTTTTTAGTTTTTTTTTTTAATGTTGATTTTTTTTTATTGATTTGCTATGGGGAGGGGGAAAGGAAAGGGGAGGTTGCTTCTTTTACTTCTTTTTTTTTTTTTTTTTTTTTTTAATGTTCTCCATTCTATGGAGCTCATCTAAGCCACAGAGTACAGCTGCGCTGTCATCTTATCTGGCCCAAATATTCTACCACTTTGGGTAATCTGCGTGACTTCCACTTCCAGGATTTTTCATCATTCATTTCCTTGCTACTTCGCCTTGTCCAGTGGTTTCCTAATCTTTCTGGCAAATCCCTTCCTTACTACCACTTAGTGGCATTAATTGCTATTACTTTTAAGTAATGTGTTTTGAGCTCTCCAGCAAGACAGATGATAGATCTCTTACAGGAATTTGTAAATCTGTTGAGACCAATATGTTCTAGATACAGGAAAAAAAAAATAAACTAAAAAAAAATAAAAAAAAATCACAGGAATCAAGCAAGAACTGTTTTCTGGATTAAATAAACATCAACTCAAGGATACTCTTAAAGTATGACAATATGATGGTTTCAGGAGCTACAGCCCTGATTTTCATTTATACTGGTGCCAAGAGAATACTGTAAGATTCTGAAAACGTATCAGAGATTCAGGGGATAATAAATATATCTAACATTAAAGGAAATAGTTGTTTCAGAGGTCTGTGGTTGGATGGTTACTGTAAATAGAGATCCACAAATGCAATGTCTGGCATCCCTTATGCAGCATATGCAACTGAACCTGAAGTACATTTACTCGTTATGTAGGTCTGCAAGAACAACCATAAAGTTAAGCTTCTGCCTAGGAGATTTGTTTCTGATGCTGCCAGAGGTCTGTACTATGCCAAAGTACACTGCTCTACATTTTTTCTTTATACTAAAAGCTAACAGTAACACAAGGGATACTAACGCTGCTAGCAGTGTTGGACTAGTACTAGATTAGTGGTTCCTACCATGAGAAAAAGCATTTCATCATTTATATTCAATAAGATTTTAAAGCCTTTGACTATATTAAACAAATGAGTAAAACAAAGAAATTGTTATAGGCTGTTGAAACTAGACTACTGGCCTCACTAGAGGACTAATTAATACATGAGTATTACAAATATTGTAATCACTACATTATAATTAGAGAATGAATTTGAAAGACATTCATTTAAATACCACATGATAGTTTAAATAGGTTAGATTTCCAGGTTTATGCCTCTTTTATGAAGGTCACAGTTCCAAAACTCTCTTCTGTATCTTTAGAAAAATACATGTACTGAAAAAGGGAACTACGCAAACACAGGAGAGAGAGAGAAAAAAAAAAAAAAAAAAAAAAAAAAATGCCAGTCTTGCAGGAATACAGCCATTCCTTAGAAAAAAACTGCATAAAACAATAACATTTCTGGTGTTCTCATTCATGTCACAGGTATTATGGCAATGTAATTCTGACTCAATTCAGAGCGATATGCAGGTATGTTTGGAAACTGATTTTAGTATCACTGAAATATATCAAATATTATAAAAGTAATAAATATTGTATTAAAAATATTAAGGCCTTAGTTTAAAAATCATTTATTGTTTTATAAAAAAGAATGTGGCTTTTCCCTCAAAAAGTATTCCTAAAGAAGCATTATGGGTTAATAATTTGCTAGACCAAGCCATTTTCAATCATATTGCAGAATAATGAAGCCATATAAAATTTCAGAAACCTTCAAAAAAGAAGAAATAAGAAAAGGAAAAAATGGGGGGGGGGGGGGGGGGGGGTTTTTCAACATTTCCCAGTAACTTGAACGTCATGGAGAGCAGTGGTAAAACTGCTATGAATTCAGCAAAACCCCAGTATTCCAGTAAAATTGTTCAGACAAAAAAGTTGTTACAAGTTTTATATTTTAGCACTTTAATGAGGTATCTAACATGAGAATCAAGTAAATTGTATATAACAAAGTGTTAGCATATATGAACATGCAGTGTTAATGGATTCAGTTTCAAAACCAAACAGACTAATATGATTACCTGGATGTTGGTTCACTCCACTTCTATGGTGTGCAAATTATGTGTGCTGCAAATATTAATTGATTTATAAATATCTTCATGAGTCAACTATGAATCACAAGATACTTCTGCATTAAAGTCATAAAACCAGGAACAGTGTGTATTTCAGATGGAGAAAAAAAAATCAGCATTAGCTGCCATACAATCTCATACCACATGCTCTATTAAGAATGGGAGTAAAGAAGGCAGGGTTGGCTGTTGATGACCTCATCAAGGGTCTGCACCCATGGGAAGCAGCTTTGATATTAACAAACATGTTAATCTGCCTCAAATCAAACAGGCAATTACTCTGCTATTTCCATGAATTCGGAGGAAAGTATAATTTGATAGTCAGACATAAAATAAACCTGTTTCATGGATCTTACCACCATCTGATAAAGAAGATTTCTTTTACTATCTCTTTAATGTTATTAAATAAAGCAAACTCATATCTGACTAAATAGGCTTCACGAGTGCTAATCTTAGCCTAAAGCATTCTAATGGATTGACTCTTCCTTACTAGGGCTATATAAATATTTATAAAGACTTCACACGAAGAGCAGATCTGACACAAGTCTTTAAAAGGCTTCTCAACATTTACAGAACCTGGAGAAGGAAAAGATTTACAGAACCTGGAGAAGGAAAAGATTTTGTAAAGACAATGCAGCTCTTAGCCCTCAAAAAAACTTCAAATCCTGGAGGGATGGTAATAGCATACAAACATGTCTACACACAAGATCATACCAGGACAATGCTACCAACCTCCCGGCAGTGGCACCTCAGGCTTATTTGTAGGATTTTCATCTTAATTTGCCCAACTGTTTTTCTGAACAGATAGTTTTTCCATGCCTCTAACAAAGGAAAAAACAACTATGCTGTTTTGTGTTCTAACTGGAGAAGAACCAGAACAGAAAGACTACAAGAAAGCCAAACACCCAGACCATTCTCCCCCCAACCCCCTTTTTTTCTTAAAAAAAAAAAAAAAAAAAAAAAAAAAAACCGCCTTCTCTAATACAAATTAAAACAGATAGGTTAATGCTTCTTTGAATTGTACAGAAGAGAAAGCATGTAATACAGGCTTGACTGATAATGCAAATTGTTTCTAAGGCCACTGCACTACAGACAGGATTTGACTACAAAGAGGTGCCCTTCAGCCTAGGCCTAGGAATTCAGCCACAAGATTTATTTTATTCCCTATACAACAAGTTCTACCAACTAAAACAATTCTACCATGCCAACATTATAGATGAAAAATGATACATCAGCAGTTTAAGTTCTTGTCCTTCTTGACATCAAGTAACTACCATTTTCAACATATATGGTATATTAGCATTTGTTTAATCTATTCCTTTAAGAGAGTATATAAAAGAATAATATTTTCTGCCACCTCAAAGAGATACATCATGTATCCAACTATACGCTAGCCCTGATAATGTAGTGTTCTCATCATTATTACCAATACTGGGACTGGAAGAAACTCCTCACATGTTAGAGTAGCTATAGTGTATGCAAAAATTTTAAGCTGAACCTTCTCACCACATACAAGCCCAAAAAAAAAAAAAAAGGATAAAACGATATCTGATTTCTCTAATTCACAACAGCTGATCTATCATTTGCAATAGTTGGACAGTCTAGATTGTGACATAATTGCTTTCCAGTTGTAAAACTGAAAAAAAAAAAAAAATTTAGGCATATATTCTTGTTCCTCCAGACCACACCATCCTTCATCCTACACTTCACTGTACCGGTATTCCTCAAGATTTATAAGGCCTGAACTGGGGCACGGTATGTTTAATTAGAGCTCCATGAATCTGAGTAATTCCACTGAGATACTGCATCAGGCAGTGATCTTGGGTTTCCCCTGAATTCTGGGCAGAAGTTAGAAGACCAGGCTGTAAAAGACAAGACAACCATTGGCTCTGTAATGCAGCAGATTTTACAAGCCAAACCATATTCCACTAGAGGTTTATCATAGGGAAAAAAAAAAAAAAAAAAAAAGACTTCCTACTTGCCAAAATATGACCTCAAGAGGACAAACCAAGCAAGTTCTCTACCAACAACATATCTATTCATTTCTACTTGGAGGGAGGTGGAGGAGGGATTGGAGAGAAACTGGTAGACATATACATATGGGAGAGGAGGGAAAAAAAAAAAAAAAAAAAAAAAAAAGATTCAAAAGCTATGTTGTTGTTGCCTTGAAATCAAGAAGTGGCTATCAAAAAAAAAATAGTATCTCTATCTTCATGTTTGAAAATAAATCAGGCAAATAAAATCCATTCTGTTTTGTTTGTTTTTCTTGTGCAATTCACCCCCCCACACACACTCTGCAATTGTTAATGGCCTTGCAGCAATGCTTGCCAGAAAGTTAGGTGTGTCCTTTACTTAGAAACCATGTGACATTCTGGCCTGGCCCATGAACTCAATTTATAGACATTTTTCTATCCACAATCTCAGTTATTTTCTCACCATGCAAGTATTCTGCACTATTACAGAGTTAAACAATAAAGCCCAAAGTATTCCTATCAGCAAATTACCTGTATAGCTGCTGATGAAAATCTTGCCGATACAATATTTCCTTCTATTTACAAAATGATTGCTTTTTTTGAAAGTAGAATATGTGCACATATTTTAGGGAGATCTGCTTTAGAAAGACCATTTGTCAGGGCACAAATCTAACTGTTTTGCTTGCTCACATTGACACAGCAGACTATTCCTTCAGCAGCTACTCAACAGGATTAAAAGTGGGTTCAAAGTTTGTTTGTTTTTCTTATGAAAGAAAAACTTTGCGCCACACATACAGGGCTTTTGCCTAATCCTGTTATACCATTCCATTTTTCAAAATTCCATATATCTTTGAGTTGTTATTTACAAGTAAATAACACGGAAGATCCTTAGCCAAACTATAAATATATGAAAAATCATCACACAGGAGAAAGCAAAGACCGGGGACGTGGTACAGAAGCAGCATAGCTGTAAGTTTGAGCAGATCTGGGGTGATGGACTAATACTATGGCCTGGTAGCCATCGCTGGAACAATATGCAATACGAAACAAAGCACAAACTCCTGCCAAAATGCAAAGTGAGTAAAGCTCTTCAAGAACAGTTCTATGACCCAGTAGTGCAAAGCATTCATGCTCTCTGTACAGCAGTCCAATGGACTTGACCTGTAGCTAACTGTAAAACATGCAAGTGACTCCCTCTTTCAAACTCAGGAATGCTGTTTTTCCACAGACCCATGTACAGTTCCTTCCAGTTTGGGCTTGATGAGAGCAGGTGTAACAGAAATTTTTCGTTGCCTCTACCACTCCATTCTTCTTCCTAGAGAGCCTACTTCTCTGGTGCCAGTATCTGCACCTCTTACTTTTAAACTAACATTTAGTTTAAGTTTTCTGTTGGCAGCTAATAATACTAGGCAGACTGGTTACCCAGACTAAGCATTTTACATAAATATCTAATGACTGTGTTATCTATACGCTACAATGAAATGTGCTTAGTGGAAAACAGCAAAAGCAACATACCAAAGCAAAACTATTAGTTTCATATATACATAAAACTATATACATATATACATATATACATATATATACATATATATATACATATATAGTGAGAGTCACAAGCACCAGTCAGGTGGCAAAATAATAAGGAAAAAAGATTGCAGAAAGCGATAGTAAAGGACCAAAACTTGCACATTTATGCTAGAGTGGATCCACTTTTTTGCTTACAGAATTGCCAGTTAAACTCGATCACATTGAAATAATGCCACTGGAGCAGGATCCTGACCCCACAATGTGACTAGAGATGGTTGTATGTTATTTCAATAAAAAGTTTTTCTTCCACATTCACATGCTTCCTGTATGTATTCACGCAAATAGTCCTTTTGATAAAACCCTCCAGAAAATAATTAACTTTAATATCTATTCTGTGAAGGAAGCTTCACAACTTGGTGCAAATATAAATGAGCTTTCTACAGCAAAATTTAAGCCTTCAGAGGAATTACAAGAAGAAGAAGGGGAAAAAAAAAAAAAAAAAAAAAAAAAAAAAAAAAAGATTATAGGTTCAGCACTGTTTCTGCAGGAAAATGTATATAAATCCCCTAAAAACTACACCCATTGAAACTTCATATTTAGGCTGATTTGCTTTCCAAATCATATATACAGCACAGTTGCGTACAATCTTTAAACAAGTACAACCACAGAGAAATGCCGAGAGATTTAAGAGAAATAAAAGCATGATCAGCTAGCTTGTAATCTTCTTTTCTCTTATTCTCCTCCCTATAGCTGCATTAAATTGCCTGTTGAGAACAATAACATATTTGTGCTTTTATAGGTAGAATGATTTGTATTATGTAAAGATTTGGCTAACAGAGTAAGGATGCATTCACACTGAGCTGGATTACATGCTGTTAATAATTTTCTGGATGCTCTAGGGGACCCATAATTCTAGAGGACTGCAGATTAGCATTTGAATATACACTTTGTAATACATCTCAAAGCAGACTTTTTTAATTTACTTTTGCCATTTTTCTAGAACCACATTAACCAGAAATCAAATCTCTGAAAGCATTTTGGAGGAAAAAGTATACCACAATGAAGTTTTTATCCCCCACCCCCACACACTCTTAAGAGTACAGAAAATCTGTCTTTTCCTGACTCCCACACCATTTCAATAGCTTTCATTAGAATGTCAGACTACCTAGAATCTGTGATCAGGCTTATGGTACTGTTCCATATACATTGAATAAACCTGTAACTCAGCAAGGAATTGTTTGCAATCCGTTGTCCTGAATAAAAACTGAAGCTATCTAGAAAGCTGGTTTTGCCGTAGACTAGCTTCTGTTTCAGAAACTAATCTTAAAATAGATTATTTTAGCAAAATGAATGGAATTCCTCACATTGCAAAGAAACACCCCTGAAAACATGTTAACATTCTTTTGTTATTGAGTTTAAATTCAGTATAGACCAGACTCCCTTATTTCTCTTTTCATGAAACACTAACCAATTTAGGCCACCATTTGCTAAACACTGAAATCCTTTGTAAGCCGTGTATGTCTTTTCATAATTTTTAAAATACTTAGTCCTTTAGAACAGTCTTAAAGTATACAACTCTCTAATAAATGTTATATCCTCGGACAAATACAACTGGGAAGCATACTATAGCAGTTCTTATTTAAGAAATTGCTTTTCTTAATGTTATAAGGTTCACTTAGCAAGCACACATTCACTGGACAAAATACACTTTCCATGACCTTTGGTCCTCAGTTATAATTAGTTGTCTGGTCCCTGTTGCTTACAGTGTAAACAAAGACTGATAAACCCACATTGGCTGCATGTATTTATTACATTACAGCACAGCTGCCAACTGTCTAACCGTTCTAATAAAAAACTATTTTCTAAGGTTTATGTTTTATTGCATGTGTGACTCCCTTATTGGTTAGCATTTTGGAGTTGTGGAAAAGGTTATGAATTTAGAAACTGACTGCATTCATATCATATTTAAAACTTAATGCTATTTTATTAAAGACATATGGGCCCCCAAAGTACACATATTAAATGTCATGTAAGAAAAGTAGCAGTTTAAATCATGGTCAAATTCATTTTTGACGTGACTCCTGAGGCTTCCCAAGATCTGAACTATTTCTTTGTAAATCTGGCAGTTTAACCACACTCATAAATCACTTTCAAAGCATATTATTTCTTAATTTTACTACATTAGAGAGCATTTGGCCTACACAGTGAACTGTTTGTAACCGTTATGTGAACAAAAGTTGTATATTTAGTCTTACAATGTGGGAAGGAAAAAAAATTAAATTTTTCAATCCTGAATATACTTCTTATTTTAACCCAAATTATATATTTCCTAATGAAACTTGCCAGAGTAAGATATGAAGGATAGTTTGCTGTATTGACATAACAGAAAGCTCCATCTCCTTTTGCTTCAAGCTCATAAATTAAAAACACAAAGGCAACTGTAATTTAACCATTAAGTAAATATCCCACAGGTTCTTTGATGAGAAAAATTGTGTAAGGTTTTCAAGCCCCACCAACGCTGAGGAGAAATAAATGATCTTTGGGACAACTCAGAAAGTCTCATGAGTTTACTAGGCACTTTGATATAATGCCATTTGATGCATTAGAAATGAAGCATACCTTAAATACACTTAAAAATTGAACTCTAATAACTTAAGGACAGATTCACTGCCTGCTAAAATCACACAAAACCTTAGCTACAAAACATATCACTCACAGGACGGGGTTCAAAAGAGTGCTCTTTTTGAAACATCATTGGAACTTTATTTGTTAAGAAGTTAAGATGTTCATAATGGCAGAGTTGATTGCAATTTGTGTGTTTTCCTATAAATACTTTGTCCTTAGATGCTGTGAATAACAAAGATAAATTCAGACAACTTCCTCTAAAAGCTTTATACTCTCCCTAGATCCTTCAGAGAGAATACCAGTCCTCCAGTCACATGTTTTTGAGCTTTTTTTCCCCACAAGATGAATCCCTCATTTTCCCCTGAAATGGGGACATGTAACCGAAGTCACCAAATCTTGAATGTTTTATGTCACTGAATTGGGGGGGGGGAGGGGGGCGGGGGAAGAGGCGTATGAAATTTTTAAGTTCAGAGAAATGAATAATGTTGATGGAAGTCTTCTTAAGAGTTGTAAAGGATGCTTGGATCAGAATAAGCTTGTATATGCATTCGCATAGATCAATAAAGATTTCAGATGTGCAAGTTGAGTGTGCAAAGACTATTCTACTGCTCCTAAAGTCAAGTGAAAATCTGTTGTTTTGTACAATACTGGCTAAGATTTTCAATGGCCAGCCTGATTAGGATAACCTATAATTAGCACTGTGTTCTGCAACCCAACCAGGCACAGAATTTAATAAAACTATTTTCCTCGTATATGAACACCATGAGGTTAGTGTTATCTTCAGCTAACATTCAGGAACTAGAACCAGAATCTGTGAGCTCAGTATGGTTTTAAGGGAGCAGTTTTAGAAAGCCATTAAGCTAAGTTCAGTATTTCTTACAAAATATCCTTTTGGCCTATATATTTCTGGTAAGAGAGGAGATAAGAGGAGAAATGTCAGTCCTTCTCTGGAAACAAATTAATTCTTTTTCCTGAAATAACTCATAAACTAGTTACAAATTGATCATGTTCTTAGTCATTAATGAAGAGAGAATGAATGATATGCTAGAGCTTTTAGGAGATGACCTCATCACTACCAGCCCTGTGTGCCTCTTGGACCACATTTTGGCTGACTTTATAGCATGGGGGAGGATTATTACTACAATGCTCTGGCGTTCTTGACCTGGCAATAATTTGCAGCATACAGTCTCTCTTGTAGAGCTACGGGAAAAGCAGGATTCAGCTGCTTAAACACAACCTTCTACTGCCATATTAGCCACCCGATGGTATGTAGGCCTGGCCTCCTATGGTGACTCTGAAAAGGCTCGCATTCCCATAGAGACATAACCTTATAGGGACCTGCTATATACTTGAAGGTATCTAAAGTGGCATCAGATGTCTATTTTTATACACTTGTATTGTTTCCAAAGTGACTAGACATATTAGCCAATATCAGGTACATTCATTTTACTTCCCCTTTTGTTCTTGTCCTCTTTCCACCCATCTAATTTGACTATGTCAACACTAAAAAGACTATGTTCATCTCACAGCAAGACGCTGTATGATGTGCTTGCCCCACTTCTTATATGATAAAGACATGGTCCTTTATCCCTAGGTCTTGGCACCTTAACTTCTAACCTGTTGATTGCTGTAAGCCACAATTCCATTGATGTCAAAAGGAAACACCTGTAAGATAAAATTCACTTCTGTGGAATCAGGGCCTATAGCATTATCACAGATATCAATCAAAATGTCACAGTGTAACCAAAAACATTTTGCTAATGGCAAGTAAATCCAATAACTAGAGGAATAACGATTTGTAGAGAATGACATTTTAACGTTGCTCTATTTCTTCACTCTTCGGACTGGATATAGTAACTTCACTACTACAAAGTCAACTACATCATATGAGAAAATTTCTTGAATGTAGTACTGAAGAAGGTTAGTACTTAAATGAAAAAAAAAAAAAAAAAAGGAAGAAAAAAGAATCCAGTAATTTGAATCACACACAAAGAGCTGGTAAATGCTCCAAATAAATACTTTCTCTTCAGCTTCCATGCTCCCCAGGAATTGGGGAGGGAGTGGGGAGGCTGAGGGGGAATGTTGAGCAATTAAGGACAAAATTTACAGCAGAATAATAAAAAAGTACTGTGAAATATAGAATGATTACCCTGCAAACACTGGACAAAATTTCCAGTAATTGAGATCCTAGGATTTATACCAAGAAGAGACTACTGAAATCAGAAGAGAACATAGAGATGCAAAGGCAATGACTCTAATAAAGTATATAATATGAAATGTAATTAATAATTTCATGGATGTTGAATTGAACATGGATGTTAAATTAAACAAAGTTTATTATCTAAAACTGTATAAACCTACCCCCTTTTCTTTTTCTGTTCAACACATCAGCAACCTAAAACTATGTGGCAATGTTAGATAAGTTGGTGTGATAGAACAACTCATAATTGTGAAAGCATGATAAGCAAAACTATTTAAATGCTCACATAATTCTGCCTTCGTATGTGAGAAACACCCTTCTAAAAAACACTCATTATAACCTCTACCAATGAGAATACCAAAGAGCTTGGTTAACTTCACATAAAACTCTGTTTATATTATCATCTTCCTTATAGCATGTTGTCCTTTACTACAAGATTACACTACTGGGAAGATCATGACAAATTATTTTTGCCTTCATTTGCAGTGGTCCCTGTGACCATGTTTCTCTCTAACAGTTGGTGACCTTTCTGACTGTTCAGCAAAACAGCAAAGCCAGTTAAGAACACAGCATGTGTACACATTGTAGAACTTGCTATGAAAACTATTTCATAGTCAAAACAAGTAATAAATACAAACTCAGCTGTGACGATTATTTCCAAGTTTTGAACCAAATGCTTCACAGTTACAAAATTACAAGTAAAACCTTTTCTGATTTTCTCTTGCTATGACTTTATACCGTTATAACTGGACCTTTGTTTTACGGCTAAGAATTAACATATATTCTATGCATTACACTCAATACTACTACAATTTCAATGGGAATGACTCATCAATGCAATTGAGAGCATGAGACATATCAAGCCTAGAAATCTAGGGAAAAAAAACACTACCTATAGGAACAAAAGAATAGACACAGGCTAGCCCAGAGTTTTGCCAATGCAATATTACACACATTTATTATTATTATTGTTATTATTTACAAAATGTAGCATATTAACATCTCCTACCCCCAACAGTACTGTCATCTGATCCACTGCATTAGTTTTTTCAAAGGAAGAACAATGGAAAAATGCAGTGAGCTCTGCTTGTACAGCAGCAGTATTTCCATTTCCAAAAGAAAAACAAAAAGAACTTTAGGATAAAATTCTAGCCACGCTGATCCATTGGTAATTGCAAACAATTATGATTCTTGCCCTAAGGTCTGATATCATAGTATTATATTATACTGAATGACAATTTGTTAACTAGACTAAATCAGTAAATTATAAGACAAAAGCCAGACTATATGCTTGCAACATCTAATAACTGAAGTTTCCACAGTCTCAGCCCACAAATAGAAAATATATACATATATTAAAAAAAAAAAAAAAAAAAAAAAAAAAAGGTGGTAAACAAGTTGTCATGCTAGCTTCTTCAATTAAAAGTTAACGATATACGGTACCTATTGCCATTCACCAGAGAACCTCCAAGTGCTTTACAAATATTAAATAAGTCTTATAAAGGATCAATTTGTGCACTACTATTGAAAGACAGACACCTTTCAGGTGCAAAGTAGCAGCTGGTTAACTAGCACACTGCAACACTACATATCATTTTAGGGCAGAAGGTGGAGAAGAATGCCTTAGTAAATTGAGACTGCAGAGAAATCCATGGAGGCAGAATGTAATTACCTGAATTGGAATCAGGCCAGGGCTCCAAGTGTAACACCCCTTCTATGTGAAAAGTGCATTGGGATCATTAATGGCTAAGAGGACACTGGCTTCATGGAAATCATATACTTTTTTTAAAAGGAATTATTTTAGGAAAGAGATATCACCTTTTGCATACTGTTACCTTCAACAGTAATTAGATACTGAAATGTAGTCTACATAATTCCATCACAAAGAACTATACATGTATCACTTTTTCAAGAAATATCACTATGAGAACAAACAACAAGGAAATTTTTTTCCCCTACCCTAACAAACCTATGACCCACTTGTCTATTCTTCTTTTGTGACAGATGGAATTACAGTAGGTTAGGCAAATAGAATACATTCCTTTGCTATTTCAACAGATGCATGCTATCAGCTTAATCCCCACTCTTTCAACTCATTGCTTTTTTCTCACTTCACTGACTGATGATCTCTCTCTTTAATCATGTGACCTATCATATGCCAAGACAAAAAAAAATAGAGCAAAACGCAATCTACTTCTAAGTAGATTGGGTGCTACTTAGAAGTTGGTACTTCCAACTTCTTCACAGTTAAGATTCCAATCTTCATCTTCACTTCACAACTTTCTTCTGTTCTTTTTTTTGGATACTGACCCTTCTTTTCCCTCCTTTGACTGCTTTTTCCCAAGCTTGACTTTCTGTTCACTTAAACACAGCTGCCCTTGCAAGCATTTGGAAGGCAACTGCTTACTAGAGACTGACTTACTAGAGACTTACTGCAGACTGTTCTAGATTGTATTACTCATTCCAGGAGCAAAAGCTTTCCCCACATGATGCACAAATTCATAGCCAGATCAAATTTATTATGAAGTTCCTTCACTAGGAAAGCATGCTATGTAGCTAGTGCTACACTGGTCTGCTACTGATCCAATGCAAAGACAGAGATCAGTAACTTCAACCAGGGAATCAACACCTACACTGCTTGTTGCCCAGTAACCTCATATACTGCAGGTCCACATTAGATTTACTGTTTCTTTAAATCCCATGTCACTGATTCACCCTATAAGCACCATGAGAGGTGATAGATTTTTTCTCTCAGTATTATATCAAGCCATATCTATATTTTGGGAACTCATTTTTGTTACTGCAAAAATTGAGGACAGCTTTAATGACTTTTAAAGTCTTCTGAACAAAGTATTCATGTATTTATGAATATGACTGCTCAAGTTCCATTTCTGGCTTCACTGTGCTAAGTGCTGAGCTAACATACACAGATAGGATATATATTCAAGAAAAATATTACTTTTTAAAAAAAAATAGTTAAGGAAAAAAAATCACTAAAAACACCCCTTATGCCTCATCTGATTTTAATGAAATTTTAAAAAGCATTCATCACTTTGATAAAATAGAACTTTCTATGAGTTTAAACACAATTCTCACAATGATCCTAAACCAACACTATAGATTTTAGCTTTCCTTATTTCTTAAGCTGTACCACTAAATATTTACTCTATCATAAAATAAACTCTCTCTACCTTCCAAGTAACAGTGTAAGCACGAATCACATACCGTCTATAACATGAACAACAGATATTAGACTTGTCTTTCTACCTGACGGTCTCCATTTAGTTCCGTAGAGAAAGAATGTTATGTCAGGCTTTATGATTATAATTTGTGAAGAAAATAATACATCTGAGGGGGAAAAAAATCAAAACACCTATACTGCCATCTTTTGTTGTACAGTTTCCTTTATACCCACTGGACCAGATGTACTTGGTGAAGTTGCTATGAAGCAGAATAACTTTCACATAATAAAATGTCGATTACTTGGAAGTATACCCATGTATACCTGCTAATGATTTGGTCCTACGAACTACAAGACTGTTACATGTGACTAAGTGCCATTGCTTGCTTTTGCCACTATAAATATAACTGATAAAAATATTAACCTTAAAAATACAGGAAGCCAAAAAAATTGCTATTGGGCAGAGGGGTTGCAAAATACTGGGAAGTACATGCATTTTATAAAAAGCAAGTACTAAGCAATTAAATTATATTTAAAGAGAGTTAAGACAGTATGTATTTATTCATAGCAACACATTTTAGATATAATGGATATATCCACATTTCATCATCTAGATTAAATGATCATGAATATAGACCTTTAAAATTCAGAGTTATGATATGCTTTGATACTTCATCATTTCATTTTGTTTATATATATATCATATATATAATGTAAAAATATGGAGTCTTAAAATGGATTTTCAAATTATATTCTGTTTCGCATCTCTAAGTTTTAAAGATGAAACATTTAGAAGCATGATTCTTATAAAATCTATGAGCTGAAGGAGGGTAGAGTTTTAAATGATTATGTCAAAGAAATGACAACTGTACTCTTTGTAGGAACAAGGATGAATAATTACAAAGCTGGCACATAATTAAGCAATTTTGACTGCTGTATTCTTGAGCTGTCATCTTGATGCGAAGTGCTGTCATGCCCAGAAACACACTTCATGCTGGACAGGCATCTTCCACTTTGATCTACGCTTATGCCAGTGAAATGAGGTCATGATCTGGTCATTAAACGGGGCTTCCACATCTTGCTCAATGCCTCCTATCCAGCTAGGCTTACCCAATCTTTATTAAAATCAGGCATGATACTATGTTCAATATTTTGACAAAAGAAAACACAAACATCACAGAAAAAAATGAAGTTTAGCTCACTTACATGGAGAGATGGAACACTGCATTGTAACATTAAACTGTTTTCTAATAAATGACTGCATCTTTCCATAAGACAGTCATATCACAAACAGATGCATTTTAAACAAAAGATGAAATGAAGCAAAACACAAGAAAGCGCAGTGTTCTGTTAAAAATATGAAAAAATAGAGAAAAATGAAAGTCTAAAAATTTATACAAAATAAAATATTTATAACTTAGTGATGACTGGTGATTGCTAGATTCTTTTGCATTTCAGTAAACACAAGCTAGTCAGATGGAAATTTCTTGCTTTTATTCTCATTTTGTGTATTTTTTCTTGGTGGGGTATTTTGCTCTCCCAAGTATTTCATGTCAAGACTAAAATGAAAACAACTCCCCACATCACAACCCCTTTAGATCATCAGTCTGCTTTTTATGCTGAATAAGCCATACCATCTTCTGCTTACCATAATAGAGAGGGGGGTAACATGACTTAGATGTAGTTTTTTTGTTTTGTTTTGTTTTTCTCTGAAAAAGCAAGTCTGATTGGTTCACTATTGACATTATACCTGGCAGAACAATACATCCATGTATCATAATTCCATCCACTAATATGAAAATTAATCATACCAACTTCACTCCTGGTGAGTACAGTCTGAGACAGTGACTACTACCTTAGGAGGACAGAAAAAAATGTTCTCAGGAAGCTCATTATCAGTAGGGTCTTGCATCACCAGGTCAGCATATTATAGAGTTTTTCTGATGACTAATACTGAGTGTGCTGCAGCCTTCCTCTTATTTTGGATCAAGGTGTATTATTCTCTAACTAGTTTCAGAAAGCTTAGTATATATTACCACTAGCTGTCTGATAAATTGGGCCAAAGCTCATCAAAATTCTCAGCAATTACATGGGAGGGGAACTGGTGAACATACAGAGGGCTCAAGACTCATTTCCTAAGGAAACCTGAAGGGCAGAGAATAAAAAACAGAACAACAACAACAAAAAAAGCATATTATACATTCAATATATAACATAATAGAATTTGAAACCACAGTTATTGTGCACATCACATTTGTAATATATAGAGGAATGCTGCTTGTTGTGGTCTTTGAGTACAGTTATAAATAACTGTATACATACATATCAGCATCTGGAACTATATTCACACAAAAGACTTTTAGAGTGGAAGTTTGCATGCATATGTACTATAGCCATGAATATCCTAGGAAACATGCACAAATTTGAAACAATTTTAAGATGCTTACAATACCTCTTAAATTGGGTTCTGCACCCAATTTCATGTTTGTTTTAAATTAGCCACTTCAGTAATACGTATATAATATTGTATGATGAGGGTAATTTTGCAGCACCTTAAGAAGCATTAATTCATGCCATGAAAAACATTTAGAATGATTTTACCATCAGCAATTTGTATCAAACTGTTTATAAAGAAGAAGTAGAAAAAAATTTAGAAGAAGAAGTAGAAAAAAATTTAGAAGAATAAAAACTTCTGCGAATTTGATTAAATAAATGTAAGTTTAGTCAAGATAGAGTGGGCAAAACCATACAAAGGTAAAAAGATATAAAAGATAAAAGATAAAGATCCTATCCTACTTTTGTGAAGCAATTTACCCTTAGCTACGACCATTAAAAGAGGTTTTATCCAGAATGGTCTTGCACCCTTACACTATTCAGTTGGTTTAATTTCTAACAGCAAACTGAGGTGAAAAATATAATTAAAATTAAATAAAATTAAAACAATACTTCACCAGATCTAAAATCTGAATAAACAGAATTATAAAATCACTCAGCATAAGTATGCCGTACTTAACACATTTCAGCTGTTGCATTTGGCCAGATTCAGTGAAGATATTCAAAACAGCCTAGACATCAATTGTTTCATCTATCACATATATAAAAGCTGAAATAACTAAAAGTAATGGTAAGCAATATTTCAAAGCTGTACTCGTATCAGAAGTGTTAACATTTTAATAGTTATAAATTAATCAGTCTGAATTAATTTATTATGCACTGCAACTGTACTTGTGATAATGCATTTATCTAGCAACACTGTTATGCTACCAAACGGTGCATTTCCATAACTGCTGCATTATTATTCAGGATTACTGTAAATCTGCAATAAATTATTGATGGTATGTTTTAGAGAACAAAACAGAAAGCAAGTAGACCAAAAACTTGAATGGAGTTTTGAGATCCACAGCACTAAAACACTCTGAAGCTCAGAGTGTTATCATCTTCTGTTGATCAACAATTTAAAAAAAAAAAAAAAAAAAAAAAAAAGTAAAGTGTAGAAATCACATTCTTATTCTGTTTACCTCAGCAGTATGCCCAGAGTTTATGCAAGTGATATCAAAAGCTCAGATTACTGAAACTGTATCTCTGGCGTTGTCAATGCTTATTAGCAGGACACCACATTAAGTAACATCATACAAAATTAGAATCAGCTGTTCCACTAAAAGCCATTAAACACCATAGGTGTGAGCACTGCAATAGACATTTGTGTATAACATACATGGCAGGGCACAACTTGTCAGAAAAATTGCATTCTTTCACAGTAGCACATCACATAGTTGTCACATATCTTTAAATAAAGATAAAAGGCAAAAATATTCTTTAAAGCTCACTGTCACATATTAGTTACTTTATTATATGAAACAGAGGTTGGAACCCAGAAATTTGATAATGTAACCAGACATAACTTAAGCAGACATAACAGCAAAGTTTGATACTAAACCAACAAAAATTATGAAGTTTTTTTTGTCCCTCACCTGACCATATTTACCAGTCCTTCAGTCTGAAAAGTTTATTTTTTATTTTTTTTTTTAATAAAAGACAAGCTTTTGGGAGATGTTTTAAAACAGCATTAATGAATAACACATTGTTACATTTGTTTTTAATTTACTCTCCTACCTTAGCATCCTTAGGTTTAACCACTTTCATGAAGGCACCTCTCACCAGAGCTTCCTCTCTCTCTCTCCTGGTTACTTTCCGAGTATCAAGAAATTTCAGGTTTGTCAATTTGTGCAGAACGAAGTATCTGACAGACAGCAAAATGAACACTTAAAATCCAGTAGTAAACAATATACTCACAGAATAAATGACTAAAACACAGCAGCAATAAAAAGCAACGGCCTTTGCTTCTTTATCTCTGTTTGCCCTTTTCATGTAATGTAGCTTATGTAACAAGTTCTTACAATTTATTGTCTCAAATGAAACTTCTTTTAAATGCCCATGGCAATTTAATACTGGGTAGATCAAATAGATCAGGAAATTATCAACAGACATGTATGTCATCTGCAGCTATTACTGAGGTATAAGGCATTTTCATTAGTAAAATAAAATGGAAATTATTTTTAGACTGTTGGTTTAGACTTCCAAGTAATTTTAAGAATTCCATCCCATGTTGCAAGGAAACACCAATCTGAGGCATTGGAATTACCAGCTATTTGTCTGGAAAGAATTCTTAGCAAACAGTCATATGGAAACACTTCAGATTTGTTTTACATTTTCCTAAAACACAAATGACCAGTGACATTAGAGATCCACATGAACAGCAAATCAGGGGGAGGTGTGATTTGTCTTCTGCCATACATCCTGAAATGCACTCCTTTGTCTTGATGAGAGCGCATGTCAGTGTTCAAAACTCTTTAAAAACAATAATTAGTCTAGAGAAGATATCAAGAGTTATTCCCAGGATGTGCTCTCCAGAACTAAATTTTGACACAGGCACCATTTGGAAGCAGAATTCTGATTTGGTCTTGCTAGGAAGACAAGGTGTCCTTAAGGCATATAGATCCCAGCTCAGGATTAAATGCTGAAGCACTCAGGGAGAGACCATTTTTTGGTAAATATTTTCATAACTCAAAGTTCCTGTTAGAATTCATCAATATTCTGTTTATCCTTTTTACTCAAAGTACAGCAACATTTTAGCCTCAGAAAATAACACTGGATCCTTGTATGCAGAAGAAGATAACATGGCAGATCAGAAACAAAATAACGCACACAGCCAGAGAAAATCAAAATACTAAACCACCTCAAGTACGTTATTTACATTTAGTCAACCAAATGTGAAGCAGACATTGCAAAGTGAGGAAGTGACAGACTTCCTAGCAGGGGGTAGAAAGGTGATTGATAATGTCCCCCATGCCTAGTTGCTTTTCATAAACCTGCAGCCAGAGAGGCTGCATAATCATACCAATTCCTTCTGGCAGCAGCAGAATGAAATTGTAGTAGTAGAAAACTCCACTTAACACAGTATTTTGAAACAGAACAATGCTAAAAAAAAATGTGTTTTAAAAGGTAAGAGTTATCTTATTATACTAGCCCTGAGGCCAGATAGACAATTGGAAAAGACCGTAAGCGTCCCCATCTACAACCAAGCAAAATTTAATGCTGCGAAGAAACCTTTCAAGCCAAGTACACCTCTCCTTTAAGGCAACAGCCCCATAAATTGCTGACAAGCAAACTGAAAATGCTTAGTGCTGAAATGCTCAGACAATTTAAATGTGAATCCTGACTCTATGACATTATGTGATATCATAAGAAGAGTAAGATAGTCACTTCACAAAACAGAACATGTTCTAAGAGCATTTCTTAAGCAATAGCTACTGATATAGGAGCCTGACACATTCGCAGCCTCCTCCCAGCTTTCCTGGCTGCCCTTCCAGTCCTCCCTGGCATTTTGCTGGCCCTTATCTTTCAGTGGAGGAGAATCTATCCATCTTGTATTACTGGCAGAAAAGCTCTGATGACAACAGATTCTTTCAAATGAAGACACGTACAGAAGGAAACAATATGTCAGGAATGAAGAAGAGTGAAGCTAAAAATGAGTAAAGACACCCACTAAGTGTAGGGTGAGAAAAGATGAATATTCAGGTGAAGAAAACATCAGTATTAGAAAATCAGCAAATGTTTAATGATGGAATGAAATATGCCATTGAAAAGCAGGCTGCAACAAAAATGACAACAGACTAAGACAGCACTGTCATCTTTGCTGACTTTGGATCACAGCCCTAATGTCAGTCTCTCAATCATTTCAAAGGAGCTTAAAATTATAATAGCATTCCTTGATACAAATGTAGTTCTGTATTTTCAAGCCATCCTGACTGTACTTGGGAAAAAAAAAAAAAAAAAAAAAAAAAAAAAAAAAAAGAATTAGCACCAGTACTTGTTACTTCCAAAAACAAAACCTAAAAAGCCACTACCCAAAGAAATTAAGCCACAAACTACATCACCAGGTTTAGCGTTGATTTTTTTAAGACCCTTTAAGCAATGCAGATATTAAAAAGTTGCATTGAAGTTACCTCATCAGTAGAACCAAGGTATATCAGTGATGAACTCTTAAAAGCTGTTTTGAAATAAAATGCCACTTATTCTGATTGCTTTTACTAAATAAGAGATAAAATTGATCTGTATTATATGATACTATGAATATGGTACCTTTTTGTTAAATGAAGGAAAGCATTTGACTTCCTGGGTATATTTTAGTTAGAAATATGAAGATGCAGCTTCAATCTAAATGTAACAAAAGTTTGCCATAAAAATACAGGAAAGGATAACCAAAGCCCTGGAATGAACACTTTACAATATCAATTCAACCCTTGTAAATTTAATCCAGGGTTATTTGTTGCACAAAATCTCTTTACTGTGATGTATGACTTAGTTACTAAGGTTATCACAGCAGTATCCTGAAGTTGCATAGTACATAAAACATTTCAGTTAACAATGCAGGGAGGTTAACTCCCACAGATAACCTGCTATCAGAGGGTTAGACCAGATGACATGCCTCTGTCAGCCTTCAGGAGCTATTGATGGTTCAATCAGTCTGTTTTGAAGGTAAAGTACAACAAAAGGGCACTAAACTTATTCAAACTGTCAACAGGGACTATCTGGAATGTTGCTTGCAGGTAAGTAATTTTGGGTGTTTTAAGACTATTATCAAACACCAATGACTGCAGAAAAAGACAGCTACTAATAACACAGAATGCAGCCATCATAAAATACTTTATGGCAGGTACTAGGATCCATAAATTTCATTACACATTTCACCTGTTTCAGACTTGTAAAATCACTACTTAAGAGAATGGTGTTTAATGAAGAAAGATCCATCTACATTTTACATTATAAGTTTAGGAAGATTTATTATAGGTTAGAGGTTGGGGGACAGGGTTTTCTTCCCCCCAAACTCCTACCCCCTTTTATCTTTTAATCATTTGGTAAGTTAGCACTGCTCCATGTACTCTGAGACTACTATTACTCAGCTTAACATCTTTGTAGTGGCATGAAAGAAGGTTATCATCTTCAGTGATGAGAATAAAGATGAGCTCTGGAGAGAAAAAATAATAATACAAAAACAAGGGCACTAGTAAGGTGCTTAGAGATCCATTTGTCACTGCCTGTACACCAATATTCCGATTCATGGTGGATTAAGGAAATGAACTATGTAAGAAAAGTTGCGCCTTCTTTTGTCCACAATCATCTCCTTGCACCTTAACCCCCCTGTGCCAAGAGTCCTGTGAAAATAAACTAATAACAGATATACAACACAAACAGGAACACTAAGAGATTGAAAAAACAGTGAAAATCACATTTCATGTTATTTAAGTCTTGGTTAAGTGAAAATGACAATAAAGATTAACAATTCATTTAGCAATTACGTAAGTGTTACATGTAATTATTAGTATTTTTAACAATTTTTACACAGGCTTGTCAGGATATTTGAAAAGTGGGATGGGCTTGAGGGGTCATTTGCAAAGGAATGCAGTGTGTTTGGGATTCAACTGCTATTGACATTGGCAAAAGCTCAGTGGGGCAAAACCTTCCTTTGAAGAAACTTATTGGAGTTTAGAAAGGGACAGGACAAAGACAGCTTTGAGATCAGCTATTGCAATTTATTAAACAACACACAATTCTAGTTTATGTAAAGAAATACCATCTGTGATACAGATTCTTTTTACAAGCAGTAACAAATCACAGGCTTGTATTCTTAACTCTAGTAACAAACAGGAAACTTAAGACCTATCAGCTGCCTTGCACGTTTATTCTGGTTATGCTTGTAGTTCTCTACCATGTAAAAGTCATTACTCTAAAAAACAGTCCTTGGGTTATTCCATCACCCCAAAAGATTGGTGACGATTCGTACAATCTTTGGAGATTTCACAAATCAAGCAAAAGAGTTCAATAAGAATGCAAATGTGTTCCTTAAAAAATCACCCGGAAGAAAGGAACAAACCTATTTTAAACATACTAAGAAATTTGTCGGGTTTTTGATCAACGGTGTAAATGACTTTTATATCAACTCGTTATTTTTGTTAAATAGCTACAGCATAACGTCATTCAGATCTATTATTTTTAGTAGCCATGTAAGTTCAGGCATAAAAATTCTCAGAAAGTTTTAATCTGTTTCTTAACACTACTCTTTACTATTATCTAACAATTGTAGGAAATTTCTATTCTAGAGCTGTGAACACCATAACAAGAAAAATCACATCACGTCTCATAGCATCTAAAGGACTAGATTCATTTATTACCACCCTTGGAAAAGCAGACAAGTTGTAGAATATGGTTGGCCTCCTGATACTGACAGATACCAGCATCATCCATGAGCCACACTACAAGAAAATCTTAAAAGTGGCAATAAATTACTTTTGGAGATAATGTTTTATTTCCTACTACTACAGGAAAAGAACTGAAAATTTGGATGTGCTAGAGTTTTAGAAAAAATAAACTGTTCCACTCACTAAACCTTAATGGAATACTATGCTTAAGAGCTAGATTTTGTATAGTCCTTCATTTTGAACTTGCAGTAACAAAAACTGGAATATAAAACTGCAGTACATGCTTTATATTTAAAAATGAAAATTAAACTGAACTTAAAAAATATAGAAATATTTACTGAGAAGAATGCAGAAATGTCTAGCTCAACCTGTATCATAACTAACATATACTGGAAGATTCAATACCTATGCTATTGCATTCCCTCTTTTTGATGATCATTGAACGTAAAACTAACATGCTTATTTCCAACTTTGAAGGGATGATTATGCTCTCAGCTACATTACTATAAACTAGCAGTAATAAATAACCTGAAGATGGCAAATCTGCATCAGCACTCAAATGGGAAGAGATGAAAACAAAGATCCAAATTAGGATCAAACAAGTTTATGAAAATGAACTGGATTTTCTTCCATAATTATGTCTTCTGCACCACCAAGATAGAAGTTTTTCCCTACACAAAGCAGCACATTGCTGGCTGCAGAATTTCCATCTGTAACAAAGCTTCCTCAGCACAGAGTTAAGGAAACCAGGTCATGACTTTAAACAATCATCTTCCAGAACAGAAGGCATGATGTTAGAGGTTTACATGGCCTCTATGCAAACATGGCGCTAGTTGGTGATGGCCAAGTAATCCTTCATTCAGAAATTCAGACCCCTCCAAATACCTCCTCTGCTCTACTTCAACATAGTAATCTATATGAATTAGAAAAATCTCCATACACATAACAATAATTACAGATATGCTTTGACTTATTGCGTTAGTATGGACAAATTTGGGTATTCTGGACTTCAATTTACCTAGCTGGGGAAAAAAAAAAAAAAAAAAAAAAAAAAAAAAAAAAAACACATTATATCATCCCTTGCTCCTAAATCCTTACAATGGATAACCTTAGGTGGAATTTGTGCAGCTATCTGATGTCTATTAATTGTACTTTTCTTCTTCCAGGTACTGTAGAAATCACAAGACCTTATGTAAACAGTGAACTAGTAGAGATTTGTAGATTATACAGATATACAGAAATACCTTAAATATCCCATGACTGCATAAAATGAATATCACAGTGCCACAAACTGAAATCCCTCCTTCTAAAAGGGAGCCTTATTAATAAGTTCAATGACAACTGACCAAGCACATTAGCGTTAGTTTCATTGACAAGTGAGGACTTCTGGTCTCCTACTGCTTCTTGAATATGTACCTATATTACCTTACATGCAATAACCAGACTATTTACAATAAATGAGGTTTTGTCTCAAAAATTTATATATATATATATATGTATATATTAAAAATAGCAAGAAAATGTTAAAAATAGCAAGAAGGCTGGAAACTCTGTAAGAGGACTCAACATTTCACAGAATCAAATGGAATGGGAATAGTTGATTTAGCTTGAAAAGCTAATCTGTACAAAATGCTTGCACTTCCTTTCTTACTGTTATATCTTAAGAGGACTTCATAAGGTTATCACCATTTGCTCCCCCTGCCAAAGATAGCGTATCTAGTATATGTGCTTTTAAGCTAATTTAAAATAAACTCAGGCATTTGTTTCCACTTGCCCTTGTTTCCATGTCAACAGCACTTAATGAATGCATCATTCCAGGAAATGTCAATAAGGAGCAAAGAAGGATGAACAAGCACTGAAAACTTCACACACAGCATACATCCTTCACAATCATATCGCTTTAATGAAAATAGGTGAGGTCACCTGCAGCTTTAGCAACAACTATGTAATACATTCTGACCCAGATGATTTTTCACAGTTCAGTAACATCATGTTTGAAGTTTTCACTGCAAACAATACACCCACAGGACTGACCAAGTGTGGGTACAAGAGAAGCAACCAGCAATTACTGTGTTGACTTCTGTTACTTTGATCTCCAGGTCACAACCTTTGCTTTCACGCAATCTTCAAAGTAGTAGAATAGGTTATTTTAGAACGTGCACTGTTTTGCAAGCTATTTTTTCTGTGTTTGTTGCTTCCTGTTTAAGGCAAAAGCTTTTTTCATCTTTCCTATCACCCTTAAATTTTAGATATTCAGCTTTTAATTCCAGCAGTAAGGAGCAGTTTCTGAAATTTTCCCTTTCTCTCACCCCCAGATAACCTTTTACAAAATATCGTCTCTCAAATATGGAAAATAAAGTAAAAAAATAAACAATTAAAAAAAAAAAAAAGACTGATAGTGCAATATTTTCTTACCAAAAAAAAAAAAAAAAAGAAAAGAAACGGTAGCTATTTTTATAATGATGAAAAAAAAACATGACTTTTTAAAATGAACCATACAAGTTCTCTATAAAAATACCACTGAATGAAACTTTCCATTTTCATTTTCCTCTCCAAGCAAAAGTTTCAAGAATAAGTATAGAAAAGTCATCAGCTTTTTCTCCTACGGATTTGGAAGGAAGGAGAAATAATAACAAGGCATTTAAGGGGCAAAATAAATAAATAAATAAAACACGAACACTTTACAGTTTCTCTTCTATTCTTTTCCAAAAAAATAACCCACTCAAATGTTACCATGTTTTTAGAAAAAAATAACCTCTTTGAGAAAAAGTGATAACAAAGGTTTTGGATAAAACCTATTTGTAATGAAAAAATAGACAAAAGCTTCAGCATTGACCTCCTCATAGAAACGGTACAACCATGGATTACCTGAGAATCCAGATCTTTACACCTTGACAAAAAAAAATTACACATTATCCAACTATTTTTAATAAACTTATTATTTTTAAAACGTGTAATATTCCTTTTTATCTCTGTTGCTAATATCACAACAAAGTAATAGACAAAGTTTTTTAAGAAGTTGATTTAGTGCAATTTTTTACGGTTGAGATTTGGGGGGTTTTGCAGATCTTTTCAGTTTGCAGGAATGTAAAGATTAAATAAAGCTTTGATTTCTAGCACCTTTCTCTTTCTGGTTGAGGAATTAAATAGCCTGAACTCTAATTGAACTCAGTAGGAATGAAATTGAAGCTCAATGAAAAATGAAGCTGTGGTTCCAATGGTCAGTGTGAAAATTTGCAAAAAGTTCCTGTTCATAACAAAACAAAAACAGTCAAAGTTTTCAGTAAAGTAAAAATGTTTATGTTATATGGGTTCATTGAAATGCACTGTTTTGTTGCCTCCTATGTGAGGAATTTTCTCAAAAAAGTCTGTAAAAACTAAAAATCTTATGGAAAAAATATTATTTCAAACCCTTAAAAAAAAACACATCAGAACTACCTCAAACGTACACTGGTAAGATTTGAGGCAATGCATTTTTTAAAATAGAAATATTTTCAAACCCAGACAGCTTGTTGCTGCTAATTCTAGAGATAAACTTGTAAACTCTGGGGAAGGAAGAAAAAAATCTGTGTCTTTAAGATGCTTCAGAACATGTCCTCAAAACTGAATAGCTAGTACAGTCCTTTTAATCAATTCCACCATTATTCCCGAATAGTGATAGGTGAATATATTCCAGTAAAGACAAACATATATATATAGGCACACACACACACACTCTTATTTGGTTGGTTCTGAATGTAATGCTGTCTGGCAAACATTTTATATAACAAAGTTATGGAAAAGTATCAGGAAGCTTTCATTACAGCAACAGAACCATAAATCATTCAACTAATTAGAAATCCATTCTTCTATTCTTCTTTCTTGAAAGAGCTTTAATTATCCCAAGTTTATATGGAAAAAAATACCTTTTTAAAAAAAAAAAAAAAAATGAGGGGAAAGAACCTGGAAGCAATGTTGCAGTTTCCACCAGTGCATAAATACAATCACTTCACGGTTTTGACACAGTGGTTTGCCATGAAGTGACCTAAAACTACCTTGACCTCCCTGAAATCAACATTTTGCATTGAAATGAAACAACAGACATGCTTGTTTTGATATATGGCTGTGTGACATATTATAAATATTACATCACATAACCACAGAGGATGTCAATCAATAACGAATTTTTTCAGACAGCACTAAATGAACCATGGGTTCTTGCCTCTGAATGGCTCCTTTAACGTACTACTTTTGCTTAAATGATTAATAGGAGACATATTGTCAGAAAACATACTTAAAGTGAAAAACAGTAAACTGTAGAAATATCATTCATTTTTTAAGCAATTCTCCGGTGCAAACGTCACATAAATTTACATAGAGACAGCACTGTTAGACTCCTCTAAGCTGGATAGTAGGCATACCTTCCACTTAAGTGTGAAAGCAATGGGAAAATATTTTATTAAATCTCAGCTGGTCTACTCCTTGAAAACTAAAATACTACAGCTGTGCTAGACTCGAAAGTTGAATTGTTAGGAGGTGAAAATCTTTAGCATAATGACAACCAAGAAATCCTTCTGAAAAGTCTGGAACAAAGAAAAAAAAATGTATCCATACCCAGAAAATCTGTGTTGCTGTTTCAGTCTACAGCATTTATGAGCAATAAAGAGCTGCATCCAATTCATTCGACTTCCCAATAAACCTGCTCTTAGTCTCCTCCACTTTGTGCTGTTTTATACTAACTTCCACAGAATAGTTTGGATTATGCAAAGATACTTTCAGAGTTTTATTTTATAACTCTGAATATTGCAAGTGATCTGCTAACAAGAACTAAGCTTGGTCTCTCAGTCTCTGTAAAGTTGTCAGCACACCGACCACCAGCGCTGCTTAGCTCTGACTTGCCTCACAGAGACCCATTTTCAACTGATTTGAAAAATGCAAATACACAGAGACTGAAATCTTGTATCAGATGTGACCAAGGAAAGGGATTTTTTTTAATGATGAATGTCTCACTTGCCTAAAGATTATAGCTATGAAAAATCGTCACTTCAGCAGACATACCATAAGCTTTGGACCTATACTCAGAGTCGCCATCAGTCATAAGTATTTTTATTTAAAAGAAAAAAATAATAATAATAAAAAAAAAACTTGTAATTTTTAACATTGCAGTTGGACAGGAAGTATTTTATCAGGTTTCCAAGTTAATTTCCAGATGACCTTTTGTGTAATCTAGCTCATTAAAATTGCATTATAGAGATAGTTTTCTTTTTCTGATTTGATTTTAAACACTGACTGCTCTCAGTTAAGAGCCACAATACAGAAGTAGTCTTTTCTTCTGTGTTCTTTAACAGTATCTTGATAACTATAATAGAAGAAATGCATCACCATAATCAAACGTTAGCAGTAGACAATGTAACTGGCTAAAAGTCACTACTCACTATAGTGACTTTTTTTTTTTTTTAACTGTCACCCTTAGTGTATGTAATTGTTGCCTTGCCTTGGCCTTAAAGAGGAGAGGTGATAGGTAAACACGTATGAACAACCACATTCAAGAGAGCCTGTGAACACCTGCTCAATTCAAACATGTGCTGTACAGAACTGAAATATTTCTTGAAATAGGGCTCCTGAGAGTGATCACATTGAAATGGGTTTACTGAAATTCATAGGTGTTTCACAGCAGAATATGGCAGAGTGCTTTCAAAATAGAGAGAGTAAATGGTACTTGCTTGGGATTACAAGTTGGGTTTAGTTCAGTATTTCTTCATTTTTAAAAAACAAAACTGACATACCCTATTATATTCACAAGTGAAAACACTAACCTGTACCTCTGGTAGTCATCTTCATCCTTTTCTTTGCAGACCAGTTCATTGGGGCAGGCCACATTTCCAAGCAAGCTGAGGTACTGCAGTGAGGGCACAACTTCAGCCAAATGATCCAAAAGGCTTTCTAATTCTGTTATGTGTCAAAGGTTGTGGGTTAAGGATTCAATGACATTAATGAAAAAAGCATTTAGAGTTGCATCACTGCTGATTTAAACATACATTTCAATAAATGACAATCAAATTTAGTATGGCATTCAGGAAAATGTCACATTAATTGTTCCAAGGGCAAACACGGATAAACTTCAGTCAGTTTTTTGGCATGGAATGAAAGAATTTGGCTGTTTTGTCATTCTTTTCTCCTCCTTTCTTTCCTAGGTGGTTCACTACAAAACATTAAAACTTTGACAAAATGATGGATGTTGTGTGGTAAAATGGCTAGCAATTGCTGGAGCCATGAAACTTTTCCAGCATGGAAACAAACTGTTAGTTTCACAGCACATTCATCACTAATATATTCCGTCCACTGGAAAATGAGGTTAAAAAAAAAAAGTCAAACCACAACAACCCACTTTCACTCTCAGAATATAAATGCTTTGAGTACCACAGTAACACATTTGTAATTACTCAATTAGTATATGTGAATAAATGATTCTCTAAGTGCAACTTGAAGACTTAACTGTTACAAAACATGTATTTTACACATGAAGCTTTGAAGTCCCATAAAGTAGTAGATTATTCATTAAAATAGCCTTATATTTTGGTATTATGAGGTGTTTCAACTGAAGTGTATTCCTCAGAACATAAACAATGATGACACACCTTCAATATTGTGAAATACATTAAACAAACAACCACAGATTAATCATTTAACCACTGCAATATTGGTAATCACAGTTTAGGATTAAGTATAACAACAATATTCAATTATTTGCATTTAATTGATTAAACAAACAAAAGTTATTTTGTTCAAGTGTAATGCTATAGTCTCTGAGAGACTCATACTACACATTTATTTTCTTCCATTTATACGCAAAGAAAAAGTCATGGTTCTCAGAAAATATGCCCTATGTATGCGTGTATACGGTTTTCAATGTTTAAAGCCTGAGTGGCTTAGACAATAGTAATAATTATTCAAGCCATTAGAGGTATTTCATTGTTCTGTTTTTTATCCACTCCTGCTGCTACAAACCACAACTGTTGTTTCAAATCTTCGGTTCACCTGTGTTGCTATTATTTATACTTGATTTATGTGTTTCTCTTATCTTTCTTTTTTTTTTTTTTTTTTTTTTTTAGCTGATGGAATTTACTTTATTTCTTCACCTCAATATCTTAAGGGCAACAGAAGCAATACAGAATGGAAAGCTCAGCTTCATTGTTAAAAATGTTGTCTTCCTTTTGTCAGCCTGAAATTTCAATTTATTTCCAAACATATAAGAACATGCTGACAATTACTAATTTTATTATATTAAAATCAGTATGTCTATACTCACGGTTAATATTTTGTCCCATAAAGTCTGAGGAAATCATACTAAAATCTTTTGCACGAGCAAGAAAAATAGGGTTTGGAATTAGTTCTATGAATGGCCACAATATGGAATGCTATATTCTATCAAGCAATCAACTAGGTCCCAACTAAAAAAAATGTCTTGCAGCAACATACAATATAACTGTTTGTTAGCCAGGATGAAGACACCACCAAAATTTTCATCCTTTCACTTCTGGACCTTTAGATCATATATAAACTTTTAAAATTAGGTATTTTCATGGCTCTTTCAGGAAGTACGTGGCTGTGATGGGAAGGTCCCAAATTCTTTTTCCACACAGGTTCAAGTGAGAGGCTTTCTAAAAATTTCCAAGGACTGCTAGAGAAGTCCTTGAATCCGGCACCCTCCCTCAGCCAGGAGAAACAATTTATTGCAGGACTTTAAATTGTTCAAAGGTTCCCTACGATAAATAGTTTATTATTACGGAAGTCAGTTATTTCCATAACGTTAATCACTTAGAGAGTTAACAGATGCAAGGTTTAGATCCCATCTGCCCTATTGAGAGAACACAAGATCGCCACCAATGACAACTTTTTGCTTCTTTTAAGGAGTAAAAATATATAATTATTCAGTCAATTCAGTAGAGCTTCTTATGGGATAGTAATGGAGTAGTAATCACCCAGTAATTGGTGAAGGTTTATTATGACAGATGTATTCTAACTCTTATTTAACCACACAGACTTACAGGCAAATACCAAGACATATTTGTATATGTACTATAGAAGAAGAGCATCAACTTAGATTTGCAAAGTATAAGATTAAATATCAAAGTTCCTATCAAAAGCAAAAGGCTCACTAAGGCTCACCATGCTCACTAAGGCTCTTGGGTAACTAACAGCAGTTGATAACCTGCATGTCAAACATCTAAATCTCCCCAAAGTTGGAAAGTAGTGTATAGATTTTAATATTTCACATCCAAACTCTAAGCATGGATTTTTGAAGCAGAAACTTTCCCATAAAAATTCTCTCAAGGAAAGAGGACCAGGAAACACACACAGGCCTCTTACCGCACAGTTCTGTATGAGACTCGCCCAGATCTTTTCTGTGTTATCATTTATGCATTTCCATCTATTGAAATAGTTGGATATTCAGCATCCTAGCATTATTTCAATTTCAGCTGCAACAGAAGCAGAAACATGACAAACCCGAAGATCAGACAATCACCCGGGATGTAGAAGGTCACTAATTCACATAAAACTTGAAGCTTTGCAGACTTGGACAGCCTAAAAATCACAGGAGAATAGTAATACTTGAAAACCAACCAACCTGTGACATGATAGTCAACTTGTAATGCCAGAATTGGCCATCATATCACAACTAAAATAACCGTACTCAAGTTCATTAATTAAAACTTCTGTTCTGTAGGACTTCAACTCTTTTTCTATTGCTCTAAAACAAGAAAAAAATAAAAGTAATTGAAAGGAGTTACATAATGTTTTTCCAATGAGCCCCATCCACTTGCCATCATGGTTATCCTCCATAAAGCAGGTAGGAAGAAAGGATATCCTGTTCAAATTCTCATTAGCATTTCTCAGAGATTCTAAGTCATGGTGCACTTCTAGTGTACCATGTTTAGGTGATTACCATATCACATACTTATTTTAAAACAAAATAGTGGAACTACCCCAGTGGAATCCCAAAGTGTTAAGTTTTTCTAAGAAATGTTAGGAAAATATAGAGGAAGAAAATCAAAAGCAATTTTGAAGTTTTATTCCCAGTTTCCTTTCCACAGTTGCAGCCTAAAGAGTGCCATCTTGGTGCAACCAGAGCCAAAGGGCTGCAAAATTCTCCTGTGCTAAGACCAATTTCAGCTCTATTCTCTCCAAAAAGGAAAGCCATGATTAAATCCATGCACAGTGCAAAGGAAACGTTATTTATTTATTTAAAGCTCAATGATAGCAATTTTTTTCTGAACTGATTTTTTCCTGAAAGCAGTATCACTGCTCACCAGATGAATACGTAACAATGATGAAAATACTTATACGTAGTCCCTATGATTTGAAAATTGTTTTAAATTGTCACTGTTATGACAATTAAAATGCCATGGTGTACCAATCCATCTCCTTATTCAACAGTGTTATCATTACCAATCAAGTACCACTTTTCTTTCTAGAGGATGTTGACTAAAACAAAAAATTCTAAGTTTCTGTTTTTAAACTCTCCAGACCTTTAACTTATAAGGTAAAACATTAATTCTTAGCCACAATACAACAGTCCCCTCAAAAAGCACAACCTGATCTCCATGAACAATTAACAGAAACATACTAGATGTATTTTAAAATTTCATCCTCATTAAAAGATAATGAGTTCTTGCACCACTTCCAGTTTTAAATTAGGGAAACATTTACAAGAACCGGGTATCTCTCATATTCAGATTAACTTTTTAAAGCTTCTTAATTATGTTACATGTATGCATACCAACACACTTGTATATTTATAGTAGACTGTTCACAGCATACCTATGCATAAGCACACACAACCGGTTACCATATCCTTTGTTAAGAAAAATCAAATGCTACACTACATGTTAAAACAATATCAATGCCATTACTTGGAAAATACTGTACTATTGTTGGCAGTCCAATTAACCTGCTGAGCAAAATTTATCCTAGAAACAAGCATGTTGGACTTTTCTATTTTCATTGACCATCTCATACCTATTATCATAGGTTTTGAGGTTCTCAAGAGGGCAAAAAAAACAGGCAACCAAAAGCCCAAGGCAAATGACATATCTCCCTCCCTTCTCTAAGAACTAACTTGGTTTGTAGCAGTCTTGCTGCTCTAAGTGTTCAGGACTGATGCTGAACATCCCCAAACTCCATACTGTTTTCTCTCTTACCAATATTTTTTTTCATAAATTGCTTTTTCAGCAATTATGAACTGCTGGTAAAACGTACAGAGAAACACAACATCTGATAACAGTTTCTAAATCAAATTTAACTGCATAAAAATGCTATGCTAATGTAACTGTCCAAATAAACTAACCTATATATATTTCATATCTCACCGCTCAGGGTTTTTTGTTTGTTTGTTTTGGTTTTGGTTTTAATACAGTTTGAAGTCTGCAAAGGAAACTGGAATTTCTTTCTGCAACCTTTTCCTCTGCCAGCAGTTCTTTTTACCAGTCACACTCAAAATGACTTTATGAGAAAAGTAGCCATTCTTACACTCTCTGTCTCTCTCTCCCAGTACTGTCCAAGTTGTACTGCCATTTTCTTTGAAAAAACTTGTATTCATCTTCTCAAGTTTTTGGCCATCCTGCTTTCCCAAAACAGTTGAGAAAGAGCTAGTAGCATTCATGACCTTCTGTATTTACAGCTTTTGGAAGTTTTTGGAAGCAACGAGACAAAACAAGGAGCAATCACCTTTATATTCAAAGTATTCACAAAATGTTTGTCTAGAGAATATCAGAAAAATCACACAGAATTCTAGACCACCACACAGAAAGACACAAAGCTGTCACTCAGAAGTCTTCTGACAACCAACGATGTCATGCAGAAGCTGTGGTCAACATAGCATTAAAACAGCTGGATAGCACTTTTACCAGAGTCATAAATGAGTAAGGTACTTGTATTTATTCACATTTGAAACATTTGCTTCAATTAAATTTATCACAAACATGATGTAGCAATCACAAGCGATTCCACAGGCAAATAGCCTTGAAGCAGAAGTTACCAATTCTCCTCTGAATGCAGTATGAAAAGATCTTTGCCACCTGAACGCTTTTCCATTAGAATGTGCTAGGTCTTCAGGGTTGGATAACCACAGAAATAGCTTGCAATATGCAAGTATACATCTTCCCCTTTTCTGTGTGCAATAGGATGTCACACACAGTCATTTGTATGCCACATTCTGGTCTGAACCCTATCTGATGGGGAGATAAGGCCTTGAGACAGAGCCTTGTTCACTCACTTTAAAACCACTATACTCAAGAAAAAGAAAAAAAGGTGCAGCACAGGTGGTAATTAAGTCCTTATATCTTCTGGTGAGCTTCCTACATGCTGAATAAATACTGCCTACTGGAGTAACATTAGCTTTCTCTGCATAGCTGAAGTTTCCAGTGATTTTAAGTGTCTCTCAGAAAGCCCATGGCTCCCAGGTTGCAGATTTTAAGAAGTTTTTAATGTTGTTAGGCATTTAATTGGAGGTATTTGAATAATGCCCTCAATAATATGCTTTAACTTTTGATTAGCCCTGGCAGTTAAAGTTTTGAGGATCCCTTCCAACTGAGCTATTCTAGTCTATTCAAAGATGAGGAAAAGGAGATACGCTTCTATTTCTGCAATCAAATAACATTTCCGGTGATCTAGAGCGGCCCATCCCAAACATATATCCTTTCTAAGATTTTTTTTTTTGACATTATTCTTTCCACTTGTTGCTCAAGGTTCCGAAGATGACAAAGACAATGAAGAATAAAGCAGCAGCTCACCATTTATAAAAATTCTGACAACTGCAGTCAAACTGGTCCAAATGACCACTGTAGAAGAGGAGAAAGAATTGCCTGGACTGAAAACCACCTCTCTTTTTCATTGATGTTTAGCATTAGGCATTCACGTTACTTACTTGTTGCTTGAGGTACCTTTCATTCTAGAAGAAAGGTGGCGTTTAGTGTGGTTAAGAGAAGGAGAAAAAAGGCTCCAAATTCAAGTAAATTCAAAATATTCTACAGCATTCATTTAGGGTTTTGGTTCATTAGGTACTGTGGCTCTCCAACAAGCCACACTCAGATTTAACCAAATCTGTGTCACTTGGAGAGTTCTCAGAACTATATGAAGGAATAATGCTCTAATATTTCAGCTTAGATCTTTGTTTAGTAGAGATAGGGATCTGTGAATAATAGAAGATATGTCTTTGATGTATTCACTCAATCTAAACATCAAGTCCTCAGAGCTTAACATAATGAAATTCTAGTTAAAGACTGGAACTTCTAGGTCTTCAAGCACTTCAGAATAATGTAGGAACAAGCACATTGGCAAAATAAATGACAATCTACAGCTTGGGGTTAGGCATTATGATAAGAACTCCATGAAGACAGATTGTACCACAGGTACAATTCTTTAGCTGGTACATTGTACACTGGTACATTCTCTTTAGCTGAGGTACTCAGCTGTTTTTTTCAAAGATTCAAGAACATATAATCCCTAGATCTGAACCACACTGATAGCTCCCCTTGTCATAAGTAATGCATATACCATTATTGGGCATTATGCCCAGCTCTGTATTTCCCACTCTGTGGTGTGAAATATTTTGGTTTTCCTCTAAATCATTCAAAAACTGGACTTGGATTCAACATTTGCATTCTACATCTACATTCAACATCTTTATTCTTTAATGTTAAATGAATGACCAGCTTACTGGACTAAGTAAAGAAAGCGAGCTTTTACCTGAGAGAATCTCAGACCTGTTTGGTGTCCGTCCTATCTCTTTTGAAATGAGGAAGTGAACACCAACTCATTTTCAGCTGAGAGGTGATATTTTTCAAAACATATTTGAAAAATTACCATTGCTGCTCCCTTGGGTAGCTTTCACAAATATGAAAAAGATTGAAACATCCAAGGAAATTTAAACGTCTATACTATAAAGTGTAGATCCCATTGTAAGAACAACCACTGTCAGCACAGTGAACAGCCATGAAACCCCACTGTTAAACCACTGCTATAACACACACACCTGAGAATAAACCCATGTGGAGGTTTCCTGTGCAACTCTTAGTACCTAGTGAATACAGTTAAAAGAAGTGAGATTTTACGTTGTAAGTATAGGCAACTGCAGTTGTAAGACCACCTCCAAACCCAACTTCCTAACAACCACCCATCTTAGTCTGTGCTGCTTTCTGCCATCCATTGTGCCTGACAGAGAAACTAAGATGACAGGTTTCCCAAAGTAAATCATACTATACACATTACTACCTATATATTAGTCAGCATTTTAAAATATTTTTGAACAGATTTCACACTATACAAAACTTCAGGTATCACAGTAGGAAACTTTTTTGAACTATAATTTTTAAATCAGCTTCTTCCACTTACAGAAGAAAAACGTAGTGGACTACCTATAGCTGAAATACAAAACCAGTATTTAAAGACAAAAAATAGTGGAGGATTCTAAATATTTTTGTGATTTAGAGATAAGCTTTCATATTTGTACAGTGTATCCAGAAAACACACATACAGCACCATACAATGTGTGAGCCATGTTAAAGGAATAGAAAGCTCTTATCAGAACTATATGGATCAAAATAAAACCACAATAAAAGGAGATAAAGTCCAAACAGAGTAGAGTAATATTAAGAGATCCCCATGGGCTCTCACATGAGACTGAAAGTTTGCATGTTATTCTAGTTTTCACATGGGTCCATTTGGCTTTTTATTTGTATGTCTCTTTCTGTCTCTCTATATGCAGATATTTATGTACACATGGCAATATTGCATCAATTCCAGTGTTGTTTCCGATCTGTATTCTTCACTCATTTGTGTCCCTTCTGTAATGCTACTGTCTTATATTAAGTGATCTTTCCTGTAATGTATTTCATTTATTTCTATTAAATGTAGATTTGAACATTAAAAAAAAAAAAAAAATCTGTAAAGAAATGATTCCTTAAAAACAAGTGATCCAAGTTCACAAGAGCCCTTTTTCAAATATGCTATCCACACTGAAGAGATGAATCTGGAAGGCCTCTCTGCTTCTGCAGAATGCTTTATCTTCCCTACAAGAGATCACACTTCCCTAGGGCTCAAAACATTAATGAAGAACAGTGGTTATCTTCTCTTCACTGGGCAGTTTGTATACGTTAGATGCTTTACAAGCGTTTCTGCAACTCCTCTGCTAAATTATTGGCAGCACGCTATAAAATGCATACATTATTTCTATAACCTGGGTAGCTCAATATTCTCAAAGCTTCAACATCAATCTTAAAATTATGAAGTTAAAAAATGCTAGAATAGATCAAACCCTGCTTATCATTGTCATTGACTTTGAGAGCTTACTAACTTGACAACAGTATTTTAACAATGTCTGTGAGACCAACAAAACCTCTTCAAAGAATATTATTGACAGGATACATTGTTTTTTTCCTCTGATTTTGTTGACTGAGTTCTTATTTCATATACCTGACTTCCCTTTAGTAACTGCAAAGCTCCTCCTCGATACCCCTGCACCCAAAACAGACATCCACGCACACACACTGGGATCTCAAAGATGAATTCACACTTCATGCTTTGTAGATAGAAATATGCTGCATCAGACATCAATAGCATCAGCAAAAACATTCTTGTATGTTCTTCATCAAAGCATGACCAATTCACATTTTACTGTAGCAGCAAACAATAAAACAAAACAGTTACTCAAAACCAACCCACAGAATCCTAGTATTAACCTGAAATCTAGCCAAACACCGAGTACAGTTATGACTTTCATGGCTCAAGAGACACTCTTGGCAAATTTCCAGGCCCCCCAAGTGTAAAAGTTACTCTGCTGATTTTTATTTATTTATAAAGTCAAAAATAAACGCAGAAATCATAGAATCTGTAGTTATTATTCTCCTCAGTAGGAGGATTTTGCTTTTTAGTAGGAGGTAAATTGTTCTCTGTTTACACTGTCTGCAATAAAAGCCTGCAGTTGAACAGCCTTGTCCTCACTCTGCAATTACAAGGAGAGGGCTTTCATGGTCTGTGCTCTGAGACTCTGCAGGCCTCAGTTGGCCTTTTGGCCACAATTTGATCACCCTTCACTTTTGTAAAATCATATATTACACATCTTCAAATCTCCATAAGGGTCAAAGTATGGGAAAATGATTTAATAATCAAGTCCAAGGCCAGCCCTTGCAGATAATTAGCTTTTACAGACCATTATCTATAAGCCTACAGACTGAGGGCTCCAATTCAGCAGAGTATTTCAGCAAACGCTAAAATATTTATTATGAATAAACTTAGGCAGGCACTAACTTCAGACATATGCAGAACTGCCTAACTGGTTATGAACAGACTTAACCATTCATCTTAATATTTTCATGTATTAAGACCTTGATTTGGACAGCATTTCAATATGTACAGAGCTGAAACGCCAACACACTGACTCGCTTTTAATTGCTGCTACTGCACAGCAGCTACCACATTGAACCTATTACACCCAGTACACCACCTTCATTAACATAAAAATAAATATTGCCCCCCCCCCCCCCCTTTTTTTTTTTTTTTACCATATTGTTTTAAGAGCTATTTGAAGTATAAAAACTTAATATCATTTCACTGCACTCTGTATTCCACTAGAGGTCAGCCTGCAACAGAACCCCAAGCAAACACAGGAACTGCAGCACTCTGGTAGCACTGGCATTATTTTCTTTCTCTATTTTATCTATTAAAAAAGATTTCTTCAGAGCCATAACTTAGATCTCTCACTAAAATGGAGCAACAGGAAGATATAATGGTGCATTTCATTTATGAATGACCTATAATAAATTACTATGAAGTATTCCAGGTGCCAAGCAAGAGAATGCTTTGTCTGCACATGAACTATATTTCACATACTTTAATTTGGCTGACACATAAAACTCATTTGACATTTTGCAGGTATTTCTTTGAAAGGATATTTGGTTCTTGTTGAGCGTTAAGGTATGGAGGTAGGGTAACCTGGGTAACAGAAGGTCATTTCCGAGTAGATTGTTGTCCAAGATCAGCTCTTCCAAGTAACTGAATGTTTTCAGTCCTTCTACTGACCTGCAAACGACAAAGAAAACAGGAAAAATGATATTCCACTAAATCAGGGAGGCCATTATGAGCTGAAATAAATATTTTAACCTTCCCTTTCAAGAGTGGGAATAGTTTTGGTTTGGGCCTGTCAGAAGAGTGAATGACAAGCATTAGTGGCAAAGGGAGTGCTGGCACTGCAACACATCCTTCACATGCTGGCAGGATGAAGGATGGGGGTCACTTAGTGAGTAGCCAGGATCCAAAACAAAAGGCTTCAGATATGGGGCCTGCAGGATGAATTTGTCAATGTCTTGTGCCTTCAGGCACCCAGCCTTGCCTGACCCTAACCTCCATTCCCAAGATAAATAACTCTGTCACAGTTCACCTTCATTCCCTGGACACAAATTTAAGTTGTCATCCATCATTTCTGCCAAGAAATATCATACCCCGCTAACAATAATAAATACAACTTCAAGTATCATTTCTTAGCAGTTACCCTACATGCAATAATAGGAAATGGAATTTTTTTTTTCTTTTTCTTTTTATTAACCACTTAATTTGCTTCTCCATGAGTCTCTGCAAACAAAATAAAATGTCCTCTACAAAATAAAATGCAGAATTACTCCAGACAGAAAAGACATTTACTTCATTTTTGGAACTTTCTGTCTCACTGTCAAGCCATGGGTCAGACTGCAGAGAGCAGCTTTAAAAAGGAGCATTTCACATCCATGGAACATGGATGATAGGTTGCAAATAAACAGCATTCTAGCGGTATTTGTTCCCCTGATAGTAAAGTATAGGGGGAAAAAAGAACACCACCACTTTTGGTACCTATTCCAAACTTGATTCTTAATGGTTGCACATTCCAGCAGGAAAAAAAAAAAAAAAAAAAAAAAAAAAAAAAAAAAAAAA
>NC_048898.1:13948710-14001210 GCF_011077185.1 Oxyura jamaicensis
AAAAAAAAAAAAAAAAAAAAAAAAAAAAAAAAAAAAAACATTAATCAAGTAAGGCTCATGGTATATGGAACATACGCACAGACACACATTCACAGCTTATTCACCTACCAGACACCTAAAGATATGCTGAGATTGCATGACTTGACAGCTGATCTACTATGCCTACCAGTGGGAAGATCATCACTTTATCTCTTGGCTGTTTTATAAAATGTGATGAATAAGGGAGATACGGTCTATACTATTTATTCACTTTCCAATGACATTTATACTGAAGGGATTTCCCCACCCTTCCCCACTTTTTGGCAAAGATCAAAATATAGCTCAGGTCCCCGTTAAAGAGTTCTACAGGCACTACAACCAGAGGAAAACACAAATATTATTAGAAAGTATACAGATTTCAAATTAGACAATTTAACATTCATCTGTCCAACAAAAACAAATTACAGCTTTTGTAGATGCAACTTACTGACCACTTATAAATCACAGTTAGAGGGTTCAAGCATTTTTCTCCAGAAAATCAAGTCTGTGACCTTTGAACGGAGTACTGTACATTAAACATTTAAGTAACACTTAGCAAAACACAGAAACAGTATATTCCAAATCCAAGGACTCCTAAATGCTTCAAGCCCTGTTGACTTGGCATTCTGGAAGGGAGATGCAACTACTGCTAATGCCAGGTTGATACCGGGCAGCCAGACCTGAAGAAAATTTGCCAAGCCTACACCCTACAGCATATCTATATTGTTACCGCATTCTGAGACTACCATTTCTGAAACTGCAGGAACAAAAGCCTCTATTCTAAATGTACTGAAACGACCACCACAGTAATATCACACTTTTTGCACTTGCCTTTACACAACCTACTTTGGAAAAGCTTGATTGAGCCTGCATGATCTGTACAGTGCTGCGCAGCATGCTGTATTAAGCTAGCCATTTCAGCAAAGGGGTCGTAACAGACTTGGTTTTGCCAAAGTCAAGATAAGGAGATCAGCAAACATTTCAGACAGTGCTTTCCCCACCAAGTACCTTTAAAAGGCAAAATAATCCAGAGCAAGTAGCAGTGAGTTTATCAAGCTGTTATGAGTTTTCATTTCAGTTTATTTGACAAACCTAGTTCAGCAAATTCCCCTTAAATACTCTTTATTATATAAATAGTGGATTATTTCCAAACCTCACATTTTAATGTAAGACTCTGACTTGCCAAAGGAGTTCAGAGAAGGCCACCTCCTTGTCAACACCACAGAGCCTTATGGGATGTTAATAGGTCCTTTGTGAAAAAACATTGTTTGGGCTCTGGTCAGTGTCAACATCAAAATACACATTGTTCCTGAGTTATGTTATGCAAATATAATACTCTTATCATGAGAATCAGCAAATGGTTGGCAACTGGCAAGGAGAAGAAAGCGCACATCCAAAACTGCTGCAGGGGAGGCATAAAACAAAATGACAAGCCATGAAGTGGGACAAAAGGCCTTGAAACACTAGAGGGAGTTGCCTATTGAAACAGCCTTTCTTTCACAAGCCTAGCCTGAATACAAGGGCACTAGTTTCATAGATAGGCAGAGAAAATTGTGCGCAAATCTCCTTACACCTGTCTGGTTTTGATAATTTTTGCCATGTAATGTTATTAGCTGCTCAGTTAAAAAGGAGCTGTGTTACACAGGGGGTTGCTTATTAATTGTTGTTTTCATGTCATCAGAGCAGTGTGCACTTGGTGATTTAATCAGCTAAATTCAGAGCCCAGAGAGATGGGAGGGGTTGCTACACTACAGAGAGAGGGAGTAGACATTAACATAAATTTACATCCATATGTTATTTTGGTATTCGTTGAATTCTGCTTTTTTCACCTTAAGCAGATGAAAAAAACTAGCACCACCGTAAAAATTGGAAAGACAGCTGGTAAAGAAAGAACGACAAATGTGTTCATCATCATTCAATGATACTGCCTACAAAATCCAAGGCAACAACATCTATAATCATAATATGTAAGGAAATATTGCCCAGCAATTGTACTCTGAAGTTGAAAAGCGTGCATACAGTCCATGGAATAGGTTTTAGGTGACTTGCTTAAGTTTGCACTGTAACTTGCCATTTGCCTCACTTTCCCATCTGCATTACCTACCTAAGAAAGGATTGCTATTGTGAATTAACATGGAAAGCATTTTGAGAAGCTGAGGTAGGAATCAGTACAAAATACCAGCATTTTTATAGAGGGTAAGATAGTTATATTAGCGCACTCCAAGTACTGTCATGAATCCATTACAAAATAGGAGAGGAGTGCATACACATACATACAGCAGTCAAAAACATGCAAACACCCTAAAAGGGACAAGTATAAAAAGAGGGAAATCCTGAGGAAGAGAACCAGATTAAAATTAAATCTGGCCTGTTTTCTCCTAGTTCACAGCAGAAAAATTGTCTTAAAACAAACACAATCTTACCACTACAACAGAACCAGCACTGAAAGAGCAGTGGTAAGTAGCTGTTCCCCAGTTTAAGAAAGCTAATAAACATCACTAAGGTGTATTGTAGGTTGCTTTTCCCTGCTCTAAGGACATGAAATGCCCATTATCTCACCCACAGGTACCATCTCAGTTACCTCATTGCAGAGCTCACACTCTGCTCCCAGAGGAGAGCAAGTGCTGCCAAGAGATTTCCACTGCAATTTCCCAAGTCACATCAAACCGACAAAACATCACAACGTATTCAGCACCATCTCATTCAAATAGAAAAAACTTTAAGTTTCCACTGTAATTAACCCTATCCTCGTTAAGATAATTATGATCAAGCTCCCTGTCACAGCTAATATCACAGCATCATTGCCTATGGCTCACGCTTTGCCCTCATTAGCTTGCAAAAACATTACGCTAAACAGGAAACCGACTCCCTCTGCAAAAGGACTTAAGATGTTCTGTAAGCAGACAGTAAATAATCCTGTAGAATACAATGGTCTCAGAAACGTCATTTTATCCACGTCCTTCAGCTAATCAGCCTGATTTCTTCCAGCTTTCTCTTCCATAATTCATTCATGATTTGTAACAAAGTTTTAATCATAAAGGAATGTCATGGCAGAGATTTTTCCCTCTATGTGTATGCATGGCAATTGTCAACCACACTATTTCATACAGTCCCTCTGGCCTGATGGGGATTTGGTTACAATAAAACTAAAGAGCGGCTCTTCATTTTGGTAATATTTGACAATGAAAACATAAGATTTATAAATGAAAAAAAGCAGAAGCCTCTCAAGCAATGGATGAACCTTGGTACTACATAGCTGTCCCTGTCCAGAACTATCTGTTCAGATGTATATTCTAAAAAGGTGTTTCTCACATCCTACCCCAACCCCTCTGCTAATAAGACAGCTGACTCAAGTCTAATGACTTTTTCCTCCTGTTTAACAGGAAAAGAGAGAGCAGTTAACAGTATGTAAATGAGAGTGTTTGGCTTTTGCCTTTAAATTGATTTGTACTCTGTTGACAAGAGATAGCCATTACTAGAAGTTAAAGACAGAGCTGTTACAAAACAGGAGCTTTTTAAAAGGCCTTTTTCTTGCCTTTTATGTTTTAACAGATTACAGGAGAGCAGAAACAACATGAGAGCCCTAGCACTAGATAATTTCATTATTTAAAGAACATAAATGTAATTTCAATTTCTTTAGCACCTGCCAGCCAAGGCAGCCAAATATATATATATATATATATATATATATATATATATATATGTATTACATATATATGTATTAATGAATTACTCTTCAAAAACCTGCTGAGCTTAAAACTCCATTTTGTAGTAAAGCAGAGAGAGGTTAAGTGACTAAAAAAAGGTGACCGCCAGCAATTTTCTAAGAGACAAGAAATAAAACCCAGAGCTCCTGACTTCTAGTCCATTGACTTAACCTCAGTGAAGCAAAACAAAGAGTAATAAATAAATGATATGTATATAATACATATATATATAAACATAAGACAGACACGAGTTTAGATTTTGCATAATTCCCTGGGAAACCAAAACAATTTCAGTTTTACTTGGATTTTTTTCTGTTCAATTTTATTTTCAATTTAATCAGAAATATAGCATACAAACAAGGGAAAAATTAAACAAGCTGTATCCAACTGTTCTTATAATGGAAGGGGTTTGTTGAGTCTTCTGTGCAAATTAACTTGGACTGAAGCCTCTGTCCCAGTTCTACCCTCAAGCCTGTTTTGGGTGTTCTGTTCCAGACAAACCTCTCACCTGTAAGAACAGAAAAAATACACAACACATTTCAAAGAAAACAGAGCAACCAGAATTCTGTTCCAATTCCGAAGAAAAGTACTCCATTATAATTACAAAAATACTCCAAATTGAAGTTTTGTGCATTTCCTGTGCATAAAGATAGCAATAGCAATGGCAAATAAAGATCGATTTTTTCAGGGTGGTTTTCTAGTTTCAGAATGCAAGCAAGCAATAACCGAGAAGTCTTTTTTTTTTCTTTCTTTCTTTTTTTTTTTTCTTTTTTTTTTCTTTTTTGTCTTTGTATAAACCAGTTCTCCATCAGGAGAACGTTCTGAAATAGCGGTACCTACATGCTGGAGACCATTTCTAGTGTGGGCCAGGCCCAAAATTAGACCATACAAGTCCTAAAATAGGAATCATTAATTTCTGTTCAATGGAGAACAAGCTTACCAATGTTACCAAAACATAAAATGCTTTGGTTTTGCCTAATATCAGAGAGAATATGAGTATTTTGCAAGATGTATAGAGGAAGCATTCAGCATCGCTTCCAGTCAATCTGTTTCCAGCATTCTGATCCTATATAGAAAATATATGGAAGCAGCTCTTTGAATAAAACTTAAGGCCAGTCTGTGAATATGGTCAGCAAAAGAGAAGATGGAAAGAAATGAATTGACCAGAATCATTAAATATCTATCCTTTACAAAGAGCTTACTACTGAGATTAAATCTGCATATTTGACGTACAAGCTACCAAAAGAAAGAAGTAAAGATCTCCGTAAGAAAAGATTAAACCTGTGTTATGAACTGAATCTACCATTAGTTTCTGAGTCTTTTCATATTAAAGGTCATACTTAACTCTCAGACATATAATGAAATGCATATCCTTCTCTCATTCTTTTCTTCATACACTGAAAGCACATGAGACTACCTGGGAAATTTTATTACCAAAAAAGGTAGACATGAAAACATCTTGCAGAAGAATCAAACTACAGCTATGTAAGCACATTTAAATGGGGGGAGATTCATGTAAATCCAGAATCGACTGTTTTTATAGTCTTGCTTTGAGGAGTCTTAGACAGCAAATTCCACTGTTTAAAAAAAAAAAAAAAAAAAAAAAAAAAAAAAAAAAAAGCACAAACTACTCAACCCCTGCAAGCCACCACCCATCCCTAAACCTTAAAGAAAACACAAACAAAAGAAGAGTCAATAAATAGACAAAAAAAAAAAAAAGGTAATTTGGCTTTCTGAATTCTAAATATTAAGAGTTCACAATTTACATCTTGAAACCCTTTCCTACCAAAATTACAAAACAGAAATGAAGAATTTTTAACTTTTTTTTTTTTTTTGAGAGAGAGAGATTTTGCTATTAAGCAGCAGCTCCTCAAACAATGGAAGACAACAATGCAGATTCATCTTATCTATCTGTAGAAACCCAGTTATTTATAACCCTTTGCAGTTAATGACAACAGATGAGCACTTCTAGAAGCTGAAGCAGACCTTCAGGTGAGGCTCAGTCAAGTACATATGTTAGGGAGGCATGAACACATCCAGTATGTCCAAAGTCTTGCAGTGAAAGAAGAAGAATTTGCAATACTAAGGTAATATAAGCTGTTAGAGCTGTGCCTTGTAAGGGTGCATTATATACCTGGTGAAATAAGTTACAAATCCCAATTACAGTTTCCAGTAGCTCTCATAACCATATGATGAGTCAACCATTGAGATCTTTAACCACCATTCTCTTCTAAGACTTTAGTAAAAAAATAATAATAATAATAATAATATCTGGTCTAACTCTATTATGAAGCAACTAGACTGACTGGGTTGGGACTTAAATTCTCTGCTAATTAACCTCTCGAAGTCTCACATTTCATTGTGTGTGTTTAATACAGCTCTACTCAAGAGGATATCCAAATAAGAGAGCTCAAGCTATATCATTCATATCAAGCTTCTTTTTGCTGAACTACTTTTTTATATTACATCTTTAGGATCAAAAACGCCAAGATTTTATATGATATTACTGCTACAATTTTGTGTAAATTTAAATAAAATGATTATCAGTGTAATAATATAGCCTATGGCAAACCAGTTTTCACATAAACTGTATAAAATATTTTAAAATAATACAATATGGATTACAAAATGAGCTCTTAGTTATCTAATGATTGAGCACATAGCATGTAACAAAATACAGTTTGCAAGACACAGCTAAAAATTACCCAGCATGGAGCAAGTGACTGCAAGCATTCATATTTTATCCAAGGGCATTCTGGAAAAAACACCACTAGGAATTCCTTGCAGTTCAATGTATGCACCACTTCAGTAAGTATGGACTTCGCATCCTGCTAAAATTTCCTGAAAGTATGAATGACAAATAACAAGGATAGATGAGTTGAGGGGAAAAAAGCTTTGGATGTGAACATCTCCTGCTTCACGTTTTTCCCCAGTCTTAACATGGAATTCAGTCACAATAAAACAAATAGCATCAAAAGTCATTAAAAAATAAATAAAATAAGCAACTGTTGTTTCCTGAACTCAGAAGAATTCAAGGAAGTATAAGTGATTAGAAACAGAAAAAGAACAAATCAGGGTTTAAAAATTATAAACCTACCTGTTAAAAATAAATAAATAAATAAATAATAAAATAAAGTGTATTTATTCTTAAAACGTCTTCACGGTTCCACATGTTAAGTTGAGAAGCTATTTATAAATCTTCTAAAAACAGTATTATAATGGAAATATGAGCAAATTCAAGCACAAAGGCAGTGCCATAATGAAAGCTGTATCTTGGATCAATCTGTCACTCTGCAATTCAGACAGTAACCTGACCCCTCCCCTTTTGCACAGCGAAGGGGGAGTAACAAGCCTGTAGAGTGAGTAGAGTAAAGCCCATTTCGACTACTAGTGTTCAGTGAGAAGGGGGAAAAGAAAAGTAATTTTTCTCCCATCTTCCACAACAACCAAGGCTGAGGATTGACAAGCAAATTGACGCACTGCTCAGAGGGCAAAAGATAAATGTTTGATGAATTGGCCATTGCTGGAGGAGTGATGGGCTTCATATGTGCATAATGGACTAGCTGCCGTTCAATTCAGATTGCCTGCCAAGATAAGAAACCATAATGAATGGACCAAGCGCAGCCTGTGCCATAAGAAAGTATAATCTGACTAGTTTTAATAAACTTAATAAAAAAGATGAAGCAGAGAGAGGCAAGGGGACTGGCCTTTGTGACCAGCTCTAAGAGGTGAGAACGACTAATAGACTGCTCAAGCATGATAGCAGAGAATTGTTAATGGACATAACACTGAGTCTCTTGATGTTAAAAAATATCTTTAGAACAACTGAAAATCATAGGGATCTACATATGCATAGCGTAGACACTGTAGCACTTGTTACACAGCATATAACTGTAATTTATTCATTCTTCCCTTCTGCTACCTACCCTGCACTTTTTTTCCTTATTTCCTCTATCCCCTTTGCATAGTATCTATACAACAAACCAATCATTTTACCAACAACCCTCCAGAATCAAAATAACCTTCTAAATAAAACCCAACAGAATGCAGGCTGTTTCTGACAGAAAGGTTTTGGCTGTCCAACTACACCACTAACATTCACTCCCAATGGAGAAACATCTTTTACCATCAGAAGTGTTCACAGTTGGTGCAACTGCATTTGCTTTTGCAAGCTGTTTCCACCAAATATGGAAAATTTGCCAATATATCTATAGCAAAAAAAAAAAAAAAAAAAAAAAAAAAAGCAAACAACAAAACTTTCTAGCACAGACAAGACTAAATTGCCAGTGCTAGTCCTTTTGGTCATGTATTTGCTAAATTGGAAATGAGTTTCTAGCTGAAACTGTTCCCCTCTGTATCTACAACCTCTGTTCTGACCTTATGCAGCACCAAACAGCACTACAAAAACAAAACAAAAAGCTAACAAACAAAAACACTCAAAAACAACAACAAAGGCCACCCATACAGTAGTTTACTGGATATGGGTGTATTATACTCTGGTAATTAGCACGATTCTCATGGTGAGTAGCACATAAACACAGGACCATTTTTGCCTTCCTTTCTCACTATTTAGCCACATGAACAGCAGTGGCTCACTTTCTGAACCTTACCAGACATTCAGACTTGAATCTGTGACTGCAAATGCTGAAGAAGTCAACAAGAGAAAAATCAGTCCTGACTTTTAAAACAGCAAGATTAGGCCAACAGTCTTTGTTAAAGATGCTAAGGGCACAAACACACCCTTTTGTGTGCATGTAACACACAGTACTTGGCCAGACAGAAATGTTCTTCTCTAAAGCTAGACAAGACAGACAGAAAGACAGAAAAAGAGGCAGACTGCAGAAGATTAAGGAAAGCTAGAAAACACGTCATACAGAATAACGTCATTGTTATGCATGCTTGCTAGTTTGCTTGTTTTTACTATTTTTCTTTGACGATGAAAAATAAATAAGGAAACACAAAATCCTCTAAGTATTCAGATTACCACCCCCTTGATGTCACTTATGTAGCCTGTGTCATATTTTAAGCAGAAATGATTATATGCAAGACAGATGTCTAGTTTTCAGTATAAATTTTATCCAACTGCAAAAGGAAAGTAACTCATTATCAAGCAGCTCAGTAAGGCTCCCACTAGTGAAGAAAATAAAGTTTTACGACAAGAGGGTCTCTCCTGTCTCTCCCTGTGAGTGAGAAAGTGAGTGCAAGAATAAGACAGAAAGGGAAGGCTCAGGAGTGCTGTGTGAATTATAGACTGCCTCTCAAGATTCACAGCTCTTCGTGGTAGGAGGTTAATATTCTCACATGTCATTAGGTCTGCTGGCTCTACTGATGGCTCATTGAATCAGGCAGCAAATTATTTCCTCATGCTGCAGAGGACACCACACTTCAAAGGGAAGGAGCCAGGGTCAAGACGGCTCTCCAGTTCGATTAATGAGTTGGGATCAGCAAAGGTTGCCTGTAGGTAAGAATGTGACTGAAGCTTTTGACAAAGCTGACTTTTTGAACAGGACTTGACCCAGGCCCTTACTCCCCTCCCCACCAAATTTTATTTCCAACATTTGCCTCTGACTGACCTGCTCAGGCCTGTTGGGATAGTTTTGACCTCCTCAGACTTTGTTACCAGACACAGGAGCTGTCTGCCTATGTTTGATGAGTCTCTCCCTAGAGGCCACACCAGGATCATCAGAATACTTTGGAGCTGGACAGCAAAATAAAATGAAGTAGATTTAGATAGATAGATAGATAGATAGATAGATAGATAGATAGATAGATAGATAGATAATTTTTGCACTAAATTTGTTGAGAATAGGGAAAAAGGAAAAGAAAAAAAAGAAATATTTCAGATTTCAACATTAATATTTCTAAAATCTATCTGCAGATAATAACAAAAAATTGTTACAAGCAAATATATGTACCAGCTTACATAGATTTGCTAAGAATATATAATGTGTTATGAAGGATATTCCTCTAAATTTTTTTTATTTTTATTGCCATGGTGGCAAGAGATAACAGAATTAAAACTTAACAGACACAATATTGACCTTCTTCTAAAAGCTCAAAGGTATCCTTGGGCTGATGTCTCTGAAATGCTTAAATGCATATTTAAATTAACAAAGCACCGAAGTGAGATTCATTGCATTACTTTTATATATACATATATATACAATCAACTTAAATTGTATTTTCTCAAACAAAAATGAGTAATTGAATCAACATGTTAACCACTGTTAATGAGCTTCCAAAAATCACTTCTGATTACTGCAAGAAGTGTTTGTTGTTGTTGTTGTTTAGCTTTTTATCAATTACACCAACAAAATTGTTCACACAAGCTTCTGAATATTTTTTTTTAATGTTATTTTTTCAGGCTCAAAAGAAATTTATATGCTAAATTTGAAGCATATTTTAGAAGTTTAAGGTAAATTATCAGTCAAAAATGTTCAAGGATGGCAAAAAAAAAATCACTGTTCAAAATTTGCAGGCTTAAGTTTTATGTTAGGACAGCTGTCTGTATTGGAAAGCCACACTTCTAGTTTTGAAATTAGAATACTTTTATTTTTAAATGTACCAAGCAAACAACAGTTCTGATAAACCTCAAAACACAAAACTATGAGATTAGTGCCTTAAAAAGATCAAATCACTTAGGCATCTAATAACAGCTCAGGAAATTTAACTTTCAGTGTATATTTAAAAATCTTTTAGTGATCTCAGAGGGTAAGGCAAATTTTCATCTTTAATCTTCTATGTTTCTTTTTGCATTCAAACCATTATTTGTAATGGATTTCCTTATTGTAACTAGCACTTAAGCCCCAAAAGGGAGTAAACAGATTATTGGATCCATAAAACTTGGCATAAAAGCATAGAATATATGTACATGACTGAATCAAGTAAGAGTAACTAGAATCCTTTCAAGGAGACTACCTAACTGCTAAACAGTACATCTTCCATATGGATGTGCTTTAATTCTAAAATGCAAGTGTACACAAGAAAGAGAGACAGCCTTTTCTTTCCCTGATGTCTGTGCAATCTCTACTGAATTGTATACTATGCAAGTGGAAGCTTGCAACACCAGAAAAGCCCTAAGAGGGGAAACACTTCTTCATGGGCTTGTTTAAACAAAATAACTTCGTTACAGGGTCTGTCATCTGTGTTAACATTATATCCTGTTTCATCTTTTTTTTCTAGAAAGCTAGCAGCATACCAGAGATCATTTGTGAAATGTATGGATGTCTTATATAATAGTTAGCAGGAAGGTATGAATCCCATACAGAAGAACAAGTCCAGCTGGAGCAGCATGAATCTGGCCATTTTGACACTCTTGGGAAGAAAGAGAAAATAGCTGCGTTCGGGGCAAGGAAGAGCCACTTAGTAGATACAAAGCAGAAATAGAATCACCATCAGTTTCCAAGCATCATCACCAAAGCTTCTGGTTTTAACTCCAAGGATGGCAAGAAGGGACAGGTAGAGACAGCACTAAATCAGATGGTGACAGAACTGAGAAGATACATTGCTGAGACACCTGAATCTGAAGCAGAATCTCCTATAAGCCATTTCAGGAATCCTAGAGAAGATGGATTCAGCAATTGCAAAGGTGCTAAGTATATCCATGGGTCAGGTTTTGTATTTGTTCTTGTTTCTACTCCTAAAACTAAAAGTTTATGGTTATAGCTTAGTAAATATAAGTTTGTTTTGCTTTCAGGCATATCTGGTGTTTGAGGAGAAGGTAGTACCAATTAACAGGGTACAGTGTTTCTAGAGAGGCAGCAAATCTAAATAAAGACAATAAGAACAAGGAGTCCCGTACCGAACTCAAGATGAATTAGAAGGCCCAGCTGCAACGAGTACTGTTTTATACCAACTTGGATACAGTCCATCTGGGAAACTGTCGAGGCAATTATGGAGTTTTGGAAGGAACTTGTAAACTCATAAATCACCCTTGCAAAGAGCAGAAAGCAAGGAAACACCCCATGACTTTTGGGAATCATTACCACACACTGGACTCAATCAAACAGCGTTGCATGATTACTGCCCAGGACTGTTTGTACAATTTTTTTTTGTGTGTGTAACTGGGCCTTATGGTAATCCTGTAAAGATTTATATATAAAAGTTCACATTCAGAGGTAAGCATGTGCTTATAACCTTCCCTGATTTTAATTTCTGATAATGCTTCAATATAGTCTGTCATTAATTCTCTCTAGTCAATGTTGTTTTTTTGTTTGTTTTTGTCTTCACACTTCAATTAAACAATTACTGCAATATGCACTAACATTGTTTACATAACTTTTTACATAAGTAAACAACAAAACCATGGTCAAAATAAAGAATGTTCTTAGTTTACTTTTAATGTTCATTTTATTTTTTATTTTGGTTATTTTTCCCATTGCTCATATTATGCAAAATAACAAGTGGCATTAACACTTTGCCTCAGGAATGGTAGCAAAGTATTAAATGGTTAAATGCGTTTGTTCAAAACAGCATGCTAGAATTCAACCTCTGAAAAGACAAACATTGTCACTCTTGAAAATGTGAGCAAATAAAAGGTCCTAGAAATGGACAGGGTGGACATTTCTTTCAATTCATAGGTCATTAAAAAAACAGAAAACATGCCTCAGAAAATTCTGGATAGTGTCCTGTTGTCAGAGTAATGGCGTTCATTGCTACACAGCAAGTATATTTAAAATTGAACCATATAAAAAGTGGCAGGAAAAAGTAGAAGGTGATAATCTTACAGCCCAAGAGGACAGACTAGAGAATCTAACACAGGGGTTGGTTTATTCATGGTGCCTCCTCTTCCCCTCCCCTCCCAGCCCATCACTAAATTAGTAAAATTGCAAGAAATCTGATTAGGAATGTCCAGTCCTGTAAAATTCCCCCTTTAAAAGATACACAACCATGTATTTGATAGACTATGATGAAGAAGGGGATGATGAGCAAATAACAAAATACATTTCAAGTTGTCATAGTGCCTGTACTTATTCAAATGTGCTTCACATCTGAGAGCAATACAAAAAGTCCTACAATCACTTTACAGAGCAAGGGAACCACCCTAAAGACTCCTGAAGCAGCAGAAAATCCTGTAGCACCTTGTGTCCTCCTGAGCAGCTTCTCAGGGACACTTACCGTGGTCAGTGATGGAGTGCACTGACAGGGAAGTCACACTGAAAAAACAAGCTAGTGTTAATGCTCTATGCTGCCCAGGAAAGAGGCTTGGAATGGAGTTTATCTGTTATTTTTCCATGTCTAATGAAGAGATACAAGCTTCTCCACAGCATACTTGAAGACAACATACACTACAGGTTAGGAAAAGGCAAGCAAAAGGAAGACAACACAACTTTGAAAATCTTCTTTCATGTTTTACCATCATACCCACACATACAGAGCCAACTGAGGAACCACAAGAGGTCATTCTAAATAGCATTATTTTAGAATCAACCATATTTTCTACCATGTCAGAATAAAAACAAAGACCATAAGAAATGGAGATTGAATGCTGAATTACAGGCAGAATAAGCTAAGGGCTGAGAATATGCTACTATATGCACTATCAAGCAATTCTTTAATTCTTATACGCACTTAACATATTTTGAAATAAAACTCAATATAAAACTCAAAGTCTGTAGATCAAAGCCGTTTTTTTCAAGCTTTAGTTGCTGAGTAAACACTGAGTAAAAAATTTAAAGCTGTAACCGAGAAGAGGGGCTTGATTATTTAAACTGCAAAGGCCTCCAGATTTTCAGTCTTCTTATCTATAAAAAGAAACACACAAGTGGTTGCAACTTACTGTGCTTGAATCCTCAGAGGGTGAGTAATACAACCTTTAATAAAATTCAAATTAATAAGAAACCCAAACCCTTCCTCTTCCAAGAGTACAGATAGCACTTGACTGACTGAGTTGAATCATAAACCTGATGCCACTTCGAAATGCATCTGCCTTCCCCTCAGTGAAATGGTTGGGCTTTGCTGTGTGGAAGTGCTGGAGATTCCTGAACATCAATTCATCCATTTGAAGTCTACATTGCAGTCATCAGCATAACTTCAAACTACGCCATATGCTCACTCTTTGCCCATGGAGGAATCTGATGACAATTAGATTTCTGAGGTGCACATAATTTGCTCAAGCCACAAAAATAATGATGCAATTTACCTCACGTATGCTCATGTGAACACAGCCAGAGCATGTTGACAGAAAACACATAAGTATCACAGCATATATGCATAAGAACTCATCCTTACTGACACAATTAGTTTAAGTAAATAAATAAATAAATAAAAATTAAAGCAGCAAGTCCCAGTCCTCACATTACCGTACGTCCAAGCACGGTCACAGGGACCATGAGTTGTCAGTGCCTCTCCGTTTCCAGAGACCACATCAAAGCACCTTTGCTGCCTCGTGGCCTTTTACACAGCAACTTCAGCCACTTAGGAAAAAATGGCTAAATAAAGGCTTGGACTTAAAACATTAAAAGAAATAAATTGGCAGGATTTTGTCTCAAAACCTTGTCTTGTCCTTACTGAAGGCTAAAATAAACTTAATTTTTGTTAAAATTAAAGCAAAAATTAAATCATCTTATTATGTAATTGGAACTAGGCCTCCGGCGCTAGCAGTAAAGAAGGGATTAAGGCCTGCACCACCTGGGTTGTCATTCTCATGGGCCCCATTACCACCCCCTTATTCGTTTTTATAGCCAACAGATTAAAATGCGAGCGCCGCAATCTTTGATCTTTCACTTGCTGACACAAATCCTTTCAAGCCTCCAACGTTTTCTGCTGAGGTAATTAGTACTAATTAAAAGGTTTCCAACAGCCTTTGCTCTACTTTTTCCCTCCAAAGAAATTGCTTTTACAAGTGCCTTCCATCTTTGAAATGTATGCATCGTTCACTTTCTTCTTTATCTGACTCTCAGAGATCAAGTAGATTAGTGACTCCATTATTCCCCAAGACAAAGCCAAACAACAGGTTTTTACTATCTCCCTGACCTGTTGAGGTGCAGGGTTTATATTCAGAAACAAGTGCCTATGCTTGTATTAAAAGACAGTCCAATTATGCACTAACAGATACAATGGGGGGTTTCTACATTTAAGAATGGACATCATTTAAAGATGTAGTGTTTTCTCAGAAGAGAGAGAGTTTGATTCACTAATCAAACTGACAAGTTGTAGAACTAATAACAGGTCTTGCTTTGTTTTCTTTTCTTTTTGTATGTTTGTGTATCAGGCAAGATGCAAACAATTTCTTTCTCTTCTTTCCCACTCCTCCCACCCTTTCCTCCCCTTTCTTCCCCAATTTTAATTTTTGATTCACATTTGCTAGTTTAAAAATACAGTTTAGGGAGTACCTCCCTGAAAGATTTTCAAAGTAGAGAAAGTCCTGTCTGAAGTAGATTTTGTTACTATAATTAAGTAACATGCCCTGTTACAAGCACACTGATGGCTGGAAAAATAATTACTGAGATGAGAACACTGTTTTATAGTATGTCTGAAGTACTAATGAAAGTCCAAGATTAAAAAATCTAAAAGCTGCAGCAAAAAGGAACAATGCTTTGCATTGAGAAAGGGCTATGTTTTGAATTTACAGGTTTTCAAATGATCGTTCAATCGACATGAGCACTATATGGATCATTTTTCTTTATGAAAACCTGGAAGCTTTATGCCTGCTGTGATAAAAATAAATTACACTTCATGCAGCAAAAGTGCTATTCAAAAAAGAGGACAGTTCTCAAGCTCTTAAAGTTTTCACTTCCTATTGAAAATGACAGCAGCTCTCTCTCATGCTGTAGTATCTCTGGCACAATAGATCAGAAATCATACACAGAGCCACAAGAGGCTATCTAACTTATCATTATATGCACAGGGGTCTATTCTCCTCTCGCGATGCAAGCACAAGGCTCCTGCTGGCACTAATGGGAGCTACACGTGCATATCAAGGACAGAAACAAAGTGACAGTGCATCAACTTTCCTAACCTGAAGTTACAAAAGTTTTTAAATAGCCAGAAAGGAAAGTCAATAAATTGTCTCCTGTTCATGCCAGCTCTTCTACTTCACTTTCACAACTATTCTACTACGGTAGTAATTTCTTTTTGTGTAAGTTTCCTCAAGAGGATCTAAAAGCACTACAATCTCATCAATTCAGCTTGTGTTATTATGCCCCTGTGAAGTCAGTTTTATCTGACATATCTTGCCCAAGGTCATATGGAAATTATATGACAGGGCCAGGAATTGCACACACTGGTATCCTGGTAGTTCCCTGTTTTAACCAGCAGGCCATACTCCTCCTCTATGCATGCACTACATCCAATAGCAGTCTTAGAAGCAGGAGCTAGGATAATCCTTACAGCCATGGAAATGCTGTAAATAAGGTCCTCCACCTTTTGCAAAAAAGGTCCTTCACCTTTTTTGAAAGACCTGTTTTTCAAATAATTTGTTATACATCCAAAATACTGTATTTAGCAAGCAAAATCAAAACAGTGCATGAATCATCTAATGTAGTGGTTTCAGTCTCCTCACCTTAGCACATGTTCACCATTACCATAAAACATGAGGCCATCCCTGTAGAACCAACATGAGTTAAGAGAATACCATACCTTAGTTTTAGTCACACACAAGCGAAGCAGATCATGTGGAGCCCTCAGCCAAATCTGGACAGATTTGAGAGCCAGACAAACATATTCAGAGTCTCTTCTGTCAGAGATGTCTTTAGAAGCAGTATAGCTATTTTTAGGATTAACATAATGTATCTTAACATTTAATAGACATGAAAACCTGTATTAAGTTCTTAAATTCCAATTAAATTCAAATTCTGAAATTCATAAGGAATTGGAATTTGGACCATAACATGGAGGAAAATGGATTTAATTAAAACAAGGTGAATATATATGTATGTATCTTTCCATATGCTAGAACAATATTTACATGTCACTGAGAAGGTGACAATAACGTAATCTGACGGAAGCAACCTGCCATATACTCGCTTAGTACTAAAATAGCTAGTGATTTTAAGGCTAGGTTAACATTACCAAAAGACTTTTGAGAGAGTCTTTGGGTCTCTCATTTTATGTAATCGGAATTTAGGAGGAAAGAGATTTCACCTGAAAAACAAAGAAAAATTCTGAGAAAAGAAGATGACAGAGAAGAAGGCTATATAGGAAGGGGGTGCCTGAGATCAAAACTATAGCAAATTATCTATCACTTCAACAGGACCACTCTCATGGACAAATTTGGATGAGTAACACCACCATGGGTACAAAATAATTATACTGCCTTCAAAATTATAAGCTGTCAAATTACTGCTACTTCTTCAATTTGAGCTTTCCATGTTTATTCTTGGTTTTGCACATACAAACTGCTTTCAAGTTCATCAGAGATTCCTTTTTCTCAATAGCTGTAATTCTCTCAAGAGCAAAAAATTAGAGATGCAACTTTAGGGAAAAGAAAATCCATAATCATGAAGCTCACAATAAAATGACACGCTTGCAGCACAGTAGGCAATGTTAACATACATATTATAGCAAAAAAAAAAAAAAAAAAAAAAAAAGGAAAATGAGTGTCGTGTTTAATGCTTCAGAGACTCTGGAAATGAAGCTATCTCAATATTTACTAAATAGATCAAAAAAGTAATATGACAACATCTGATAGACTTCTTGATGAGAAAAAGTTGTTTGGCTACTTTACAAGCTTTTTAGGTAACTGGGGATTGGTTTAAATTCCAATGGTATCAGATCAATAAAGAAAATGGACAAAAAGTCAGTCTAACATAGGTATTCAGTTGAGACTCTTTCCAGACTGTAAACAATTGCTGTAGCCTTAAGGTTTCATCTGTCTACTATGGGACGCAAGGACCATAAGCAACTAGCCTTTTAACATATATGGAGAGGAAGGGAAGAAAAGCCCTCCCACAAAAGAGATATCAGAGGAATTTTCAGTACTCATAAAAATCTTTAGTATTGACTGAGGTGGGGGTGTGATGAGAGAATACATTACATATACTGCATATCCTACCTCTTCTACCCTCTTCCCCACCCCAAAGGGTAAAAAAATAAAATAAAATACATTAATAACCTTCAAATCTGCCCTGCCATCTCAGTACAGTGTGCATGTGATGAAAAACCAGTAAAGAAACATTTCAATTTGAAGTTTCCAAGGGGTAATTATAAACAAGAGGGAGAGAAAAATATTTTTGAAATTATGAAAAATACCTTGACAGTGACTCCCTTAGACTCACATTTAGCCCTTGAAAAATATTCTGCCAAAGGGTGCATTTTGACAGGGAAAAGATGAAGAGTGGAGAGAAGAGGCAGCAATCTGTCATAATTGATGACACTGCAATGCAAGTTGAAGTCAAGACTGAATATTTACAAAACTCATTCAGGGTGAGACTTTTAAAAGGGGGGAAAAACGCTAACAAGCAAACAAGGATGGACCCAACCTTTTCAAAACACAGTGGGACTACACCAACCAAGATTAATTCAATACAAACATATCACATATGCAAAATATTTCAAGGGACTTTTTCATAATTCAGTATTGTATGAGTATTCAGTATTGTATTTAATACAAACCAAAAATGCTGGAAGACTGGGGGGGGGGGGGGGACGACTATAATTTGTAAGGCCTTATTTGGAGATACATTATTTTAACCCACTGAAGAATGACACAGCTGAGCTGAGTGACTTCAGTTACAATAGGACTCCAATGCTAGAATTTTTGACCCCAAATTATTGGTTTAAGCCAAGCTCAGGCCATCAGCTTGCAATTTCACAGTGTCATAACAATTAAGCCAATCTGAGTATAGATTGCTACATTCTTAAATACCCGTTCTTTGGTTTTACTATGAGACCTCCCCCCTTCCCTTCTGTGGCACACTGACTCACATGAAATCCTGTGGTTACGCAATTCAGGAATAAGATCCAGACAAAACTGGCCTAAAAGGAAAGGCAAGAACTGCAGCAAGATAAACTGACCTGCCTACTTTGTTACTGAAGACTATTTGATGGACAAAGAGACTGTGTATTTGGCAGTCCTGGTCCAGCTGCAAGTGGGGAGGTTCTTGAAGCAAATTCACCTGGTACTTTTGCTATCAAATTCAAAGCAAAAGACAGATTCAAAATGAACTTGGAGACTAAACTTGTCTAATTATTAACAGTGATGCATCCAAGGTCAGGGCAGAGGTTCACCAGTAAAGCAAAGTAATTCTGTTCCCTGCTCCATTGAGATCATGGAGCTCATCTTCAGTTGTTGTCAGTCTGGCACTTTTCAACAGCACTGAATTCAACTTCATTTAAATAAATACAACTAACCCTACTCCCAAAGCCTGATGCACGTTTCTTGATACTAGCAATAAAAGTTGGGCACAGAAATATGCAAGGCAACAAACCATCTAAATGTGAGTTGACCTAGCACTTATAAAATTGATAGGAATTACCAAGACCACAGGAGTAAGCAGGGTTTGCACTAGTATTAGATAGACATCAATAATGATGCCATATTTATTACTTGGAGCGTTAAAAGTTCACAATTTGGGAATGTAGTTAGGCTCCATATTTGCCATGTGTTCTAACTACAGGACAAATTTGTAGCCCCGTATATTTATATACAATGAACTTTTTTTTTTTTTTTAATAAATAAGAAACTGCTTAATGTATGTTTCAAGACACTAAAGAAACTTGTCAAAAAACTAGAATCTTTCTTTTCAACAATTGTTAGGTCTAAATTGCCTGAGAAAAAAAATTCTCTCCATGTTCCTCATATTCATTATTTGCACAAAGGAAAGGTGTGTATAAACATATAACAATAAGGCATACAAGTGAGCATGAGATATGTGCCTTATAGTCCCAAAGCTGTAGAGGCAGTTTTGGCAAGGCTGCTCTCAAGAAAACCCAGTCACCCAAACTTTAACACACTGTATATTTCTAATTTTCCAATTAATCCAGCCTCCTCGAAAATACTTAAAGCTTAGAGCTAACAGAGCCCTGGCAAAACATCCATCCAGGCCATCAGATTGTGTAGTTCCCCTGTAACATAACTTCAGAAGTACACAAGAAGCAGTTATCCCTGCATTATACCTGCCGCTTCACTAAAAATAAACCTAAATAAATTCAAATATTGCTTCTTCTCCCAATAGGAAAAGCAAAGCAAAGAGGTAATATATTTGCCCTGAAAAAAAAGGTAATATATTTTTAGGTTTTCCAACCACTTCTAAACAAGGAAAGGAGAGAAGAAATTAGCCTTACACTGTAAGGCTATATTCCAAGTATAGTAAGAAGAACAATGCAAATAAATTGGATATATATTTGTTGTTGTTGTCTATTAAAAGGAACAAGAACAGCATCCATTAAAGTAGCTAGGAAGCTAAAAGAAGTATAATTCCTATAGTGTTTCATTTAACTTTTGTTTGCAGACTTCTAGGTTACCATGATTCTTCCCCAGTATTTCAGAATGGAATATATGTAAAAATACATAGGTATGTTTCTATTTTTTCAACGCTACAGATGCTCTGCAGTGGTACTTTAATGGTCACACTCTCTAATAAACTGAGTGGATTGTGTGAAACAATTATTTTCTTACTGATGATGGAATCTCAGATTTATTGTTGCTCTAAATTTCACATATATCCAAGACTGCATTTGTATTATTTAAAAAGAATAAAAAGGAAGTGAAATTTCAATTATTGATATATATTGGTGGTTTTAAAAATGACAGACTACGTGCATTATTTTAGAAGATTTCAAGTAATGACAGGCATTTTTAATTTAAAGAATGAGCACAAATGAAACCTGACTAATAAGAATATACAGAAGTGCCAAATCCATAAAATAAATGCCACAGCTGATATTAAGATATGCACAGATTATATAGCAAGAATTTTTGCACACACTTTTCACACAAACTCATTATGACAGACATATAACAAGAAGATATTGCAAAAGCAAGTTATTCATATAAAAATATCGTGGTAACATTATTTGAGCTTGAAATAGAAGCTAGTAAGATTTTCAGTCCATGAATGGAGTTACACCGAGGATGAAACAAGTACGACTGCACATGAGATTTGCTTTTAAGGCGCATGCACTACCACAAACCTGCTCTAGATCCTAAGTAATGGGCATTCTATAAAACCTTCGTTATTTGAATTTTGCTGTCAATTGCTTTCAATTTTAAAAGGATTTTCTTTAATCCATTATTCTTGAACAAGGTAATGATTTTTATTTATTTATTTATTTATTAGAATTCTAACACCTTACCATTGCCATGTTAGGTAAGAAAGTGTCGGGTGTTCTTCCAGATGCAGTTTATTTGTATTCTACAACTAAATCAAAGAGTATTCAGGGTGCCTCCCACATCTTACACTCTGCTTACTACTTGCAGACAGAATGTCCTTAGTGAATCACCAAGCGGAGTCGGCACCATCTAGTAGATCGCAAAAGAAACACTCCTGGATTATACTTTCATATTATCCTCAAAAAGATTAGAATAGTAGTAAAGCATATTTATACAGTGTTTTAAGACAGCTTCAAATGATCTGATGCAATAGATGTTTTCTTCTGAAAAATAAAAAAAGGATGAGATAATGCATTTCAAGGTCAATTGAAACAAGGGTGCATCAGGAAAAAAGGTGTTTAAACCACAGTAGATTTAACAGCTTAACCAATAAAGCTACTCTAGCCTTCAGTCAATGGGAATCAAAACAATGATTTCAAACTATTTTATTCAATCTACAGGCAGGATTACTAGGTGATAAAGCTTTTTCCTTCTTTACTTTACTAAAGAAGCAAACGTTTCTCCTATTTTTGAGGATTTCTTTCTGTAAATTATGCACCCTTTTCAGGACTACAGCCACAAGGACACAGACTTTCTTTAAAGTTTGTAGGTGTATGTCCTTGCATTTATTACCACAGGGCAAAAGTACTCACACGTATGCTCTCTGGAAATCTGAAATTGCAAGGAATTTTGATATTATTCTATTTACTAAAACTGATTTTCAAACCGCCAGTAAGCCCCCCCACAAGTATCTAAACAGCACTTTTTTTTTCCTTCCTCAAATGAAGCCATTTGCCAACATAAGCAGAACAAAGGTTGATGACCCAAAATACAATAAATTACTGCATTCAGATTCTTTATGATAATTGAGGATTTTCCTTAATAATCTGAAAAGTACCTATGAGGAATTTAAATCATCACATTTTTTTCAAAGTTTTTCTTCTCTCTGCCCCTGCCTTCTCACCCTCTCCATGTATATGTCGACTTGCTGAAGTTTATAAATCCTTCAAAATAATATTTCAGCTTTTCATAGCAATTAACATATTAAATATTAGTGTACAAGGGGACTGTACAAAGCAATTCCATAGTAAATTACTCTGAAAATTGCCTTAATTGTTACGCTAGAAGATGTCCTCTACGTTTTGTCTCGGGAGAAAAGATCTTTCTGTCTAAATGCCATTATGTGTCATCCTAGCTGAGCCTCCTGCCTAGCGGGGACATTGAAGTTGTACAGCAGGAGCCGCTTCTCAGGCTTTAAGAACTACAGTAAATCTTCAAACAATTTATCCAAACAAAGGCCAGTGTGTGGAGAGAAAAATACACGGGAAGCAGATGAATAAGCAACATCAATTATGGGGGGGTTGACCTTTCTGCCCCACACCATGGCACAGATTTCACACCAAATCGCAGCAGATTGAAGTTGACATGCCTGGAGTGAAAACACTGGTCCTCACAATGTTGCCACTCTACATTCACAGAGCTGTAGTAGGGAGAGGAGGGAGAAAATGAAGAGAAGGGGAGGGGTGTGTGAATGAAAAATCACGCATAATGGACCTGGGTTTATTTTACAGAGAACAAAATGGCTCAATTTGAGCACTTAGACTGTCGAAATTGGCTAGTGTGAGATACGAGAGGTTCATCCAAGGGGACACTTGAATCAGGTGGCTTCAGTACTATGACCTAGGAGAAAGGATGGGGAGAATAAAGGCAGTTCTTAAAAACTTGTTAATGTTGTTAAAAGCACACCATTTCACAGGTTATACACATATATACATATATAATTTTCTGTATGCGATTACAGCAGCTGAGATTTGCCTCTAGTCAAAACAAAAGTGACCAGCCTAAAACTATTTTTACAGTAGCAAAAAAATACTCGCATGCAGCATTATTTTGCCACAACACAGATGCAATTTAACAACAAATCTGCCCACAGTTATCATGGCTACATTTTGAAAGATTCACGCCCTACCCCGGGAAGAAATTGCCTTTACAGCCAAGGAAAAGCCAGACTGACTAATGTATACTTCGAACTACCTCAATTAAAATTCAGGTTTTGGCCTTTAGAACAGTCTATTTAAAGATTTCTTTTTCTAGATTGTCCGTAGACAGATGATTATTAAATATTTATAAGTCTTTGAAAAGGATTGAGTGCTTTTGCTTTGTTTATTGTGCAAAGCTCCCCCTCCCTCTTCTTTCCTCCACTCCTTCTTTGAGGGATCTATGAGTGATCATTTTATTTGAATACTTCATCAGTTGGTTAGTGCAAAGACAGATCAGTCAGCCCTATGCAGGCCATTTCACATCAATGGAATCTGTTAACACGGCTGCAATAATAGCCCAAGGTTTAATATGGAGTCAGATCAACAGCTTTTGTCTCATTCCGGAACGTTTCAATATACAAACTGCTACTATTTCATATTGATGGAACTAAACACCAGTTCTGGTTCAGACTGAAAAAGATTAAAAATAGATGAGCTTACAATAACATTTACATTGATACTAACCTCGGTTACTATTATTATAAAAATTCAATATCAATTTACCAGTAAATTTTACTGCTTAACTCGGAAGTAAATGTTTAAGGATTAATATTTGTGATGTCAGACCTTGGAAAGGTAAACATTTGCTTATTGATGGTGATAGCACTCTGAATTGGATTTTTCAATTTTCATCGCTGTCAAGAAAGCTACCACCTTTTTCCCAAGTATCACATATCTAACACACTTTTGCAAAGTCCTCATATCTCAGATGCCCATTCGATTTGGATGAAAAAGAACTGTGAAGGAAAAGTCACAGCACATGTAAATACGCCACTGTGCTTTCTCAAAAATCTGCAAATAATTTCAGAATTTGCCAATGAAATCTCATAACATGACCACACATTTTAAATTCTCTGCTGCTACTTGGAAAAACCACCTTTGCCCTTTCTAGGTAAGTTATCTGCAAATAACTATCGTAAATACACCCTTCTATTTTAAATGTAATATATCACGTAGTACAACAAAGGGACTAATTACAAATGTTAGTACACCACGTAACTTCACAGTCAGGACCAATGTTACTAGAGAGTTGAAAGCCATTTTCATAAACTTTAGAAGCCTGTCAGGCTGGCAATACAAATTTAATGATTTCTAAATACAGCAATATTGTGAATTATTTGATTAGGCCCCAAGAGCTATCCCCATCTTGAGAACAGCTGTTCACCTGTGAAAGCATAATGAGCAAGAATACCTTTCTGCTGAGACTGACCAAGAGCTCTCACAATAGCTGTCAGAGGTGATCTAGAAAGCACTCTAACTAGAATTTACAATGGTGGCAGCTACAGGGTAGACAAATTGCGAACTCTAAAGTTCAGTACAGTGTTCTGATCTCTAATGCCCTGGTTTTCTATAAGCAAACATTGCTCTTGCATCTTTTTAATTACGTTTTCTAATTACTCTTTTTTTATTTTTGATGTGGTTTTTTTTTGAGAAAATTATTTGAGGGAGAGTTTTTGTCTGGTTTATGTCTGCTGCTGAAACTATACTGCCTCTTTGCCTTTGAGCACAGCTAGATAAGAGTCTGACTACCCTACCTGTCATGAATCTTGAAAAGGAGGACTCCAGGAAATTCTGTTATTCCCTCCCTAATTCACAACAGGTCGGTATCACTCTTGCTCCTTCCCTATCAATTCCACATATTGTGCCAGCAGGTCTGCTGGTTGGCTGATATATTTAAACCACCTGGTTCTTTGATGCTCTACCACAGTGACAAGCATCTCAAAACACATTGTAGCTCTCCAGCCCTCGCAAGCACAGTGAACTTCACCCTCAAACTGTAACATATAGGCTACAGTCAGCAGGTCAGCCTTTCACAATTATAATGTAAACGGGACAAGACTAATCATCAGGAAAGACAAATTAAGGCAGACACCCTGTGCAAGATCAATCCTTGTTAGTCAGCCATCCAGCCGGCAGCACATTTAACAGGAGCTTTGAGGAATCCTGAGCTCTGGAAAAAGCACTGAGGAGTGCCCATTGCCAAAAATAGACCTCGAAAAGAACCAAGATAGGAAAATCCGAGCATTACTTAGTACTCTTGGGTACCCTGTTGTCTAAACTACCTCCCACAAAAGCATAATATTTTCAGTTTAAAACTATTATAATCACAAGGTCTGTCACGTCTGTAAAAAAATGGAAACCCAAACCAACCTGCTCAGCTGACTGATGAAAATGAAAACTCTCAAAAGATGAAGGCAGCTTCCACGATCATATGGAACTGCTTGGCCCTTTTCCCTCTGCTATTGTTCCTTTTTATTTGATTAGATTGAAATCAGAGAGCTGAGGGTTAAGGAGAGACTATTTTTGTTTCATGCTGAGCTTGGGTCATTTTCCACATTACACAGGCAGGCATCCTAGAAGGGAGAGTGCTTAGAAAACAAACAAACACAAAAGGGTTGTGCATATCCCGTCTGAATTAATCCTCTCTACATCAGTCCTACAAGTAATATGGTCCCAAGTCTACAGCATACTAGTATATTCACACGGGTATTAATACATACACAGACAATACACATACACATGTTCACGTGTGAAGGTATGTATTAATATGTCCTACACAGAACAGACATAGGTTCAGTAAAACAGATTCTCCAAGCTACATCTATAGTCCATTATTTTAAAAGTTACCAGTCATTTGACAGGACTAATACTTATGCAAGGCATAGTAGTAGAAACTGTCTTCATTTCTAAGATTTCACACATTCTCTAATTAATTCAAGAGGACTTACAGTTTTAGATAACATTCTTCCTTTTATCACTTGCCATCTAGCAGTTGGTATAATGTCAACACTTACATCTTTTTTTTTTCCAACTGAAATCATTTTTAAAACATTTTTATCCTAAAATGTTCGCCTCGATTTTTCAAAAATTATCTTAAAGATAAGAGATTTCTTTCCATTTCAGTCCCACAACAACGAGAATGTCAGCACAGCTTTTTTGACAGACAAATTATTGAATCAAAGAAAGAATATGCCATTAAGCCCACAGGTTAGGAAGTGTCAGGAATGGTTTAAAGAGATATCCCATTTATCTTCAAAACATGCACGGAATGTCACTAATGTGTGTTTATCATGTATAATCAGACAAAGAAAATATCGAAATAAAGTACTCCTGCATACAATAGAAGTCTCCTTCCATCTCTCAAGATATCAGTGCTATTCAAATAGAATAATAATGATGAAGCCTCCTTTCTTGAAAATGGAAATCAAGTGAAATGTAGATAGAAATGATTTTTTTGTAGTTGATGTACATTTCTAAAGTGCATTAACAGGAAATCCAGAACTTTTTAGGTCAATTATATTGTCAGTATTGTCAATGCCACTGAAATGAATACCTAAGCAGTGCATATTCTTGCTGGAACAGGGTTAGAGAAGAAATCCTGTATTCAATTACTTGGAGAAAAGCAACTGCAGGCACACACTTAAAGGTTTGCTTTGTTCCCATCTTATTTTTATTTTTAATCAATCAAACGGCATCCAAGAAACATATAATTATATATGTTTAAAAAATCCACACTCTACAATGTTTTCCATTTTAATTTTTGTTTTCCTTTTGGCATCTATTTCTTAAAGCCTATTTTTGGTAGCCAAGTGCATCACAGAACACTAAGTCAATGCTTTCATAATCAATTTTCCAAGACATGATGTGACAGGTTCACAGAGTTAAGTAACATATAGGCTTAGTATGAGAATAGTAGGCAAAGGTTTTTTAAACATCTGAAAGGTATTGGAAATCAAAATGGTGATGACATATTGATGGGGTAGGAGTTTTTGCCAGGTGAGCTGAATAAATGTAGCAGCTGAACCCTTTGGAACATGCAATTACTCACCCAAACAAAATTTTTAAACAAAAGTATTCCTCTAGATTTGCAAACCACAGTTCCAGCAGCACACAAAATGTGTACCTGCTCTTCTGCCCATTCCAATACTATTTATATGAACAAATTTCCTTTATCTTATGCACAGTTTTAAGGAGGTCATACAGATGGCAAAGTGTTCTCTATGAGATGGTGAAAAAAATAAGGAGTAGGTTATGCAAAACACCACAGAGTAAAGCAAAAATTGCTGGCCAAAACCAAACCAAACCCAACATGTGACATCTTCCGCATACAGGAGATTTCCAACCAGTCTCATAAGAAACCAAAAAAATCAAGAGGCCTCTAAATAGACCTATGATACCTTTTGTGACACCCTCACAGCAGTACCTTTTGGATTTCAGTGAATGGCTATGACCCCCTCTGTCCATTTATCTCAGACACAGCTCAGTGACCAACTGTACCTGCCTCAGCAGGGCTCTCTCTCAAGTCAGGATCTACATTCTTTCTACCGCAGTGCTGATAAGAAGCACACCCTTTATCTGCAAGGCAGTACTTCCACACCCCCTTGACAAATGCCCGATATCCAGCTTATCATCCTGCCATGCAATTACATATACATGCATGTCCCAATCACTTAGATCATCCTGAGGTCCGGCATCTTCACTGTCATGCACAAATCTTGCTCAAAGGACAGAAAACCCTGAAGCAGAAAGGATGTTCCCCAGAAGATAAAGAAGAGATGCAGGGAGGGAAGCCTGTCCAAGAGAGCAACAACAGAAAGAGCAAATAAGCAATCAAAGCTTCTGAGAATAACAGGGAAAAATAACAGTGAGAGAGACAGCAAGAGATAAAGCAAAGGCGTACAAGGAAAGGGACCACCACAAAGTCCCATTAAGCTGTGTTTCACACTCGCCGCTGGGCCTTTCCCCTTGAAGAAGGCGCCAGCCACAGCCTGATGCCTCGAGAGCACTTCAGCAAGAGTTGTGTGACAATCCCCCAGCTGCTTTCATCCTGTACAACCAGTACAGCTATTCAGGTACATTTTGTAATGGTATTCAATCTCTGTTATTTGTACCACTAGGTAATAATTTATTTATTTATTAAGTTACAGAGTTAAAACTTTTTGATGTTTGTCTTCTCTTTTCCAGTCTGCAGCTCCTCTCAAGAAATGGAAGGAAAAAACAACAGAAAGGAAGAAAGGAGCAATCACGTAAAAGTTTAAGTGTGTTCAGGAGGAACTCGGCAGTAATATAGAGGTTGACTGTTTCTCAACAGTGCATTTTAAACAGTTCTTAATTTCACCTTGGTTTATTCAGATATGCTACTGACAATCCTTTTGGTCAAAACTGGTCAAATTGCTCCTTTAAAGCAATCAAACATTACCCTGTTTTCCCAAGACTTAAGAGATCGGATTATATTCCTTTCAGGACCACATGAAAAGCAATTGCAGTAAAGAAAAAAAAAAAAAACACTTAATGTATCCTTGTGTGACATTTATACTCTGTATATGCACAAACATGCTAGTAATACATGCAGAGTTTTTCTTTTTGAAAAAATATATTTTCTTAATTATTATTTAAAAAAAAAAAAAAAAAGCTATAAACAATTCTTTATACCCAGAGAATTGTTTTTGGAGACTATGCATGGAAATATATGCATTCTTTTCTAATAACAAAATTAATGTTTTTCATGTATTCTAAACCACGGTATATTTGTATTTTTTTCAATCACATTCGCTTGCAATATACAAAACCTAATTCTTTTCTAATAACAAAACCTAAATATTTTCCAATACAGTAATCATTGTGACCATAAATACATATGCTGTGGCTTGCAAGCCTAAGTTTAAAATAGCGATAAAATCAGTGCCTAGAGCACTGTTGTTTCTGAGGTTCTGATATGTTTAGGTCAAGTTTTAATATGTTGATCTTTGCAAAAATAACACAGAGCTTCACTGAATGTCTTTACTGAGCCATGAATCTGTACATATAAGGTGGGGGAAAACAGAGGCACAGGTTGCGTTTCAATGGGACAATTCTATCAACTTGCCTGAGTTGGATTCTTTAATAAAAAATAAAAAATCTCATCTTTCTATGTTTTCTTGGCCAAGAAATTCAGTCTGAGATGGCAGAAAGTCTTTGGACATGCATACTGATATGCATCAATGCAGTCCAGAACATTTATTTAAGGAATAACTAGCACCAAAAATTTAAAATATGTTACTTGTACCAAAATCTACAATATTAGCATTATTTCCACTGTGGACCTCTCTTTACTTACTAATCCCCACTTTCTCATCAGAAATTCCCTCTTATAAGAAAAATGGTTTATTTTGTCCCTGAGGAGTTTGAAAAATTCCTGTAAATAAACTCAGGTGAAGTCAGTCTCTGTATCTGACAGTATATAGGACTGAAGGATTTGCCAAATGTTAAGCATTCACTCAGTCTACAAATCAATTCCTGCAAGATGAAGCTACATTAGGTACACAAACAGAACTTTGCCCAAGTATTTCATTATAAATTTCCCAATTGCCATTTGCACCAAAATCTCATGATTTAAGTTTAGAACTGGAAGCAGACTTCCCCAAAACCACTGATTCACTCCACATTTTCCTGTGCAGAGATTACTGGTAACTAAGCCACTCTGTGGTCCCTTGCAATATACTAGAAGATGTGATGCTTCCAATATTGCATGATAAACTCCTACTATAGGATGTTCTGATATACTCACTGTCTTCAATATTCTGAAAATGCAAGATTTAGATGAACATCCAACCTCCTGGATAGAGACAGGTTAAAAAATACACACACACACATATATACAGACGCATACAGATTAAAAAAAAAAAAAATAGAAAAGTAAATAAAAAATAAATCAAAAGAGCAGTATAAGACAGCATTCAACTCTTTGCCTCTTGAAAATTTAAATGAATACTCCTTGAGAGCAAACTACAAAATGCTAACCTTGAAGTGTTGAGTGGCAGAAAGAATTATGGGTTATTGTACTGTCAAAATGCCAGACAGCTGTATGTTGAGTTACTGTGTTATTTAGACAATCAGAAACTTGGAAGCTAATGTGACATATTTTTTTCAGTGTGAAAGCTCCTGACATGCGTCATGATAATTTCTAAAGGGACAAAGTGTTATATAAAAAACATAGTGCCTTTATGAAACTGCCTCACAGGTACAACACCACTGCAAGTAGAATTCATGTTAAATAATATATATAAATAGGATATATTCAGGACATGACTAAAATTGCTATTACATTGTTTGTTTGTTCATTTGTTCTACAAATTTTATTCTTGTCATATTTGGAGGTACTCTGATATATATAGAGAGATGAGAATTAGCTAGCCATTTCCTTTATATCATTACTCAGAAATGTTTCTTATTTTACCCAAAAAGAGTAAACCTGTCTTTAAATATTTCCTGAAGAGAAAATGTGCCATACCACCTACTTTGAAACTGCCAAAAATCACTGCCATTGTGAAGCAGCGTGGCTCAGAAGGCTCCAAACACTTTCACAATCCATTCCTTCCATTCAGAAGACTCAGTATTCTCTGTATCTAAAATTAACTCAGGCTTCATCACAGGAATGATTATTCTAAATATACTAAATGCTTATATTCCATTATGAGGTTAGGTTGGCTTAATATTAATGGGTCAAAACTGCACTAGGATTGTCACTCACAGGTCATTGTTCCCCATGCTGTTTTGAGCAACACTAAGGAAATGCTTCAAAATAGACTAGGCAGAAGTTAGGTTTTCATTTCAGCTTGAATTTGGTTCTAACTCTGAAACAAGTTTCTTCACCATTTCCAAACACCCTTCTGTCAGACAAATGATTTCTTTTTTGTTTGTATAATTTTGCCAATACTGAGGTTTGTTTTTTTTTTTTTTTCTGTTTCTTGACACCAATGACACCCCATACCAGGCTGCATAATCTAGTCACCTTTCAAATGAAAGTATAATCAATTTACCCACTGCAAATGTAACCACACACACACACTTTTTAACTGCTATTATAAAGGCAAAGTTCTGTACATACCTGTTCTAGACAACTGAATTATTTTCATCATCTTTTTTTTGTGCTTATTCTAACATAAAGCTATCGTAATCGTTCCTTGTTCCATTCATGAGTTTTTCCACATCTTGTGCCATTTATTATCACTGTTGTGTGAACTCTTTCCTGTTCTGTAATATCTCTTTCAAAAAGCAGAGGTTGTACTTTATAACATGGCTAAACATAAAGTTATTCTTGCAGAAGCACAGAACACACAACTGGACACACTGCCATGTGGAGTCCTTCCAAGCCTCTGAAAAGACCTCAGTGCAATGATGGCTAATCAGCTCTTCCTGAGTTACACAACACAACACTGGTCAGAAGGGATTACCGGATGACTGAATGGGTATTTACAGGAATATTAAGAATGAATATGGAAACTATTTTTATATCTGGAACAAGCGCAAGATGTGAGCATAATTTTCCACCGTAGCATCCCCAATTAGAGAAGGTTGATAAACTTGAAAGGGTTTGTAAAAGAATTGCAAGAAAAGTTTAAAATGGTAGATAGTATGGCCTATATCAATTTATTTCAACTCTATTAAGATATCACAAAAGAGCGCCAGTTAGCAAACGTGTATAAAGAGTATAAAACTTCAGTTATGGGTTCTTCAATGCAAAAGACAGCGTATCAAGATTGAATTTCTAGAGAATGACGATACCCAACTGCAGACTGGGAATAACAAGCAAGGCGTTCAACACAGGTGTGTTTGGAGATCTCTTCAGTACTGTGGTTTTTAGTTGTTGGGTGTTTTTCTTGTTTTTCTCCTTTTGCTTTTGGGGGGTGAGGGGAGTGGGAGGTGCCTTTTTTCCTTTAAAAAAAAATCAAGCCAAAAAAGACATACTGTGTTTTACATCGGAATTACTTTGGGAAAGTTTTAGAATCTGTCATAGTCAAAGCCAAAGTGTAATTGCAATAATTGCATACATTTATAAATCTAGGATTCAATATATCTTTGGAGGTAAGGCCAACTCCACTGTGACGTTTTAATAGCCTTTTTTATTCCTTCTTTCCTTCTCCAAATTCTTGTTTTTCAGATGAAACAAAACTTGGGTCAACCTCCATAGCTGGACAGTTATATTAGAATTGTCAGAAGTGTGAACAGTACCATTATGTTTTCAAACTAATGTGCATTATTTTCACCAACAATGATTTTATATGCTGTCATGTTGCTTACACATCTATCCAAATTATACCTGAGAAAGAGTCTTATAACTAACCTGAAAAATATCACCACAACAAAATTATCCTATTACTTACCCTCACTGGTACAGGGCTACAGAACACTGAATTATGCTACCTCCAACCTTTCAGAACAGTGAAAATTAGCCATTTATTTCAATCTTTTGCTTTATGGTAATTTGCCAATTTTTGATCATGTCAAATTATGCCTACTATACTATTAATACTTGGGAGAGGGGGAGTTAGTAACTTCTTATTAAAGACCTGTGCCAATGCAAAACATTCATACAGAAAATATAATCAGCAGGACAACAGCCAAGTTTGAGGACAGTCAACAAGTGAACAAAATGCTTAATTATATTATATAAAGTAGAGGCCTGAAACAGGTGTTTTTAAGATCGCTTATTCAGCTGTTAAATGAATTTTATCAGAATATGCAGTACATTGCAGCCCATTGTTCTTTTTATATATAGACACATTGAGAGAACATTTATGACAGTAATGCGTTAGATATTTCCATTAGAAGTGTTTTGGGTCTTTTGTCATCACACTTAAAAGAAAAAAAAAATCTTAGCATCTATAGTGCAAGGTTAAGTAACTTATTTAGCAATGATATGCATTTTTTTTTAATGGATCTTTCTGAACTACCAGCTACTACTTCAGCTGATTGTTTCTAAATGCAACATGATATAACATCACTCATCCCTAGCTGTACCCCAGTGATCATCAGACAAAATATTTTTGGTGCTCATTCTTTGTTTGAAACCAGAACAGAAATATTTGCTTGCTGTTCACAGCGCATTAAGAAAAATGTTTACTTTTTAATTTTAAATTAGAAAGAGGAAGAGGCCATTTTAATTTCTGTAAATTCCTATTTTTCATCCACTCATTGGAAAGAGACCCAAGTTTCTCTTGTTCTCCATAAAAAAGCAGACAAAGAAATAGTGGAATTAATGAAACTAATACCATGTATTCATCACACCAATCTGTTCATTTTAGGAACAAGAGGAAAAATTTTCTTGTTATATTTTTAAACATATTTGCAGTGTTAAAACCTGTTTATGTAAGGCAGAAATAAGATCACAAATTTAAAAGAATCTGTCTATAGTAAGTTATTTTATATCTTAAAATTGCAAAAATAGAAGCATCAACAGATGTGTGTGTGTTTTAAGATTAGAGGGAATCAAGGGAAGGAGCTTTCTTTAATTTGTTTACCTAGCACTTTCTACCCTGACATTGAAAATTTAAAATGCACTTGCAAGCTTTGTGAAAACTACAATATTATCACTAAAAATCTCATAATGACAAGCAACTAATCAGAAACTTTAAAATAAATAAATATAAAAACGGGAAAAATGCTACACATTGACTTAAGTGCTATACAAATACATTGGAATTATATACAAAATAATTCTGACAACAAAACCAAGCAATTTAGAAAAACACACAGTCAGCATTGACAAACAGGCTGCCTCCCTACAAGGCTTGAAAAATTAAAGGCTTGACTGATTAAAAATATTTTCTTGCACTAGCAAGTAGTTGAATTCTTGATCAAATCACAAATCAGATGAAAATATGTATATTTTCAGTATTTCAAATGGAATAAACAAAGACATTGGACAGAATTTGCATGATTTTTTTCCTCTGATATCCTTAATTTCTTAAGGAAAGACATCAAAACAGTATTTCTTATATCACATTCCACTAAAACCAAATAAATGAGAGCATAGCCATAATATTCTGTTGCTCTGATCCTTCCACAGAACTTTATCTGGTATCATCTAGTCCTAGACACAGATTCAACCAGACAAAATCTATCACAGTAGCTTTAACAGTGATTAAACTGTAAACCCAAAATTGTGTTCAGCAGCTCTTTTCCTCTTTTCCACAGTGTTTTTTGTCTTTAAAAAAAAGTCTGGTCTCAGGGACCAGAAAAGAAATGGCACTAGAAGTCTGAAGACTGCTATCTGTGTGGAATTTTTAAACCACTAACCTGTCTGAGTGAAGAGACAGAGACCTCAAGGTTGAAAACTTGCTTGGATCTTCTTTAATTCCAAACACATGCTTCTTGTCAATGAGATTGGAGGAGGAAGGCTGGACTTCATCAGCATTTATACCTGATAGTTTTGTACCCCAGGAATTATTGGGCTACCATAAAAATGGTATTGAGAGCTGAATCTTATCTGAATTAAAGCTAACATTTCTACTAAAAGACATTTCAATTATGCCAGATCAGTTAAGGATTTTAAATGAGGAATGTCTCCTCTTCTTTCTTTTTTCCAGCTTATTAATTTTTATTTTTATTTGACAGTTAACCTAATGCTAAGATAATACTGTGTAACTTTAGTGCTTAAAATTGATATATAGCCATAGGGCATGCTTTGTGATGGATGGGCTCTGCTTTTATATGAAGAGCCATGGAATTTGATTACTATTGTTCATACTTAGCATTGATGATGAATATTTTCAAGATTAACATTTCATTGAATAAAGCACTACTAAAAAGAAAGTTATAAAAATACAGAAATGCCATTACCTTTAAAGAGCTTCTTTTACATGTTCCATACAGCATGAAAAGCTCAGCCAAATGAACAAAAGCTGTAGCACTATTTACGTTACATACAATTGTTCCTTTTTTTTTTGCATCACCTCTTGATTTATAAATTCTACCACATTCATCCATGCTGATTCACACAGCTATCTCTGTCCTCTCCTGGCTTATCCTCTATTATATGTCCCACAATTGCTTATGGCTTAATTTTTTGTACAGTACTTGTATAAATAGAACGTCTTTCAAAGGCTTCTCCCTAATGCTTCTCCCTCTCTCTCAGTCTCTGTGGATCACTCGAAATATAGTAAGCTTCATTACAGGTTTCCCTGGGTTTGTACTCTTCCACTACTGACCATAGTCGGAGACAGATTAATGGACTGTATGGACCCTTGGTTTGAACGCATTATTGCCAGTATGTTCTATACTATAATTTAAAAAGGAAAAGATACTACTGATGAAAATGAAAGCTTCATGTGCTTCCCCCCCAGGAGAAAGGAAAAGGACAGGTTTTATTTCACAATGCAAGAGACTGTAAACTCCTACCATGCTGTACCAGGCCAAGAACAGAAATCAGGCCTGTAAAGTGAAAACCAAACCATGTCAGAATTGCATGTCCTTGTCTTAGTTTCAGCTTTTGGATATTCATATCTGACACAGAACGTGCACGTGCTACCTGCCCTGCCATACCACATGAGCTCAATCATTTGATGGGAACTTGCTGTTGGATGGAGTACAGTATCAGCTTTCTGCAGAAAAGCAGAGTCCATGACAGCGTATCCAATACATGAATCAGGTTTTTTTTTTTTTTTTTTTTTTATCTTCTATACAAATATTCCTAATCATTTTCCTTCATACATAAAGTGCTTATTTCTTATTTATGGTTACAAACAAAAAGTTGTAAAATCTATTTTACAGACAATTGTTCTGATAGCAAAAGACACTTGACAACTTTAAGAATCACCATTCCTATTTCTATGCTCATTTCATTAGAAAGGAGTTTACCATAAATACTGGAATTTGAATTCCACCCAAGTAATGCATTAATAGATACTAAACCATTAATAATTCCTGTACTTGTTCATAAATGGGCAAAGTCCAATAAATAAATGGGAGCTCTTACATGTCAGAGCAGGGTTAACAAGCGCCAAGGAGATTTCAAAGACAAACTGCGGGCAGCGACTGCCAGAAGGTAAGATTCATAATGATGCCACGAATTCTGGGGACCCATTTTTTACTGTCCACTATGGCAAGTATCTAAAATTAAATGCTAAGTAGAAATTTGTCCTGAGCTCTGACATACAGTAGTTTAAGTAAACAATCTCTAAAATTAAAAACAGATTCTTGATAATAAATTCCAACATATCTTGATAACAGACAACCTTCCCTTATAAATCAAAAGCCCTTCTCTCCTCACAGAAACCTTTACAGATTAGACCAGATGAGTCACCTGAAATATTTCATCCATCTCCCCTCTTCAATGAATAACAGCAATTAATGCCCAGTTGGTAGAGTGACAAAGGAGAAATTTAAATATTAAATAAGAACTGAAAACAACTATAACCTTAAGAAAAATGTGAGGCTCACCCAAGTGACACTATCCTGGATTTTCTATAAACTTAATGAAATCCTATCAGCATAGTTAGTGGTATTTTGTTGGTTTTGTTTTATAACTCCTGTATTTTTACTAGTACCGAACACATTACAAGACAAAAAAAAGCTCTGACCAGGAGAGCTACGGCCTACCCAGAAGCAATACTACATTTCAGTTCTCAGCTCTTTTAACATTACTAACAAGAAGAATCAGGGAGATTTACTGAGGGGAAGGCGATTTGGCCTCTTCACTGTTAACGCAACAACCTTGCTCTCTATCTCCCAAAACAACATTACAGTCCCCTTTTTGCTTGCATTCTCTGCTTCTTCCCAACCCAAGAAGATTGAATCCAGCCATGTTGGATCATGTTGGACTGATCCACGTTGGATTGGTCATAAAATTAAAGCCAATGGTGCTCTAACCCAATCCAACCAGAAGAGAATGTTCCAGAACTGCTGTGGAGGTACAGGAACAAGACTGAAAAATCTTTGAGATCTTCTAGTAACAATACTCATTTGCTATATACTTGTTTAGATAAAGTACAAAGTACCTTTAGACAAAGGTACAGTGCTCTGAACCAGTTGGTGGGTACAGCACAGCATATATTTGTAATACCATTGGCTGATCTCTAAATAACATTAGAATGTTACAGGACATCTGGAACATATCAAGATCCTGGAGACACTGCTTTTTGAAAAGCTATGAAACAAAAATCAAAAAAGACCCAAAAGAAAAAGGGAAAAAGGGAAATAGTATCCAGAGCACTTGGTTTAAAATCCCAGCTTACAAATAGAGCTGAAAGCTTACTGTACAAAAAATGCACCTTTTAGAGTCAGTAAAACAAAATAAAATGATAGCTCAAAGAACTTAGGTCAGCCAACCTTAGCTTTAAAAAAAAAAAAAAAAAAAAAAAAAAAGGTAGTTAGAGAGCTGGAACTATATTTTATCTGAAAAATATATTCAGAAGTAATGACAAATACAACTGGACATGAAGAACAATCTTTTTTCCTGCTTCTTAACAGATAATGACTTCAAGGTCATTCCATTAGTGATCACTGCAGCTTTTAAATGAAACACATATAACCCTAATCCAATTAATGAAAGTATCCTACATCTCTTATACATGCTAACGTTGAATGAATGCTTAAACCTTGGTCACTCACCAGAGCATGCACTATAAGTCAAAATCAGGGAAGCACAATAATATTAGTGACAAGGTATGGGGCTGGTGGGAAGTAGGAGAAGAGGTGGCAAGTTGCCCTACTATCTTCAACCTCGGTTAATTTTAATGGTGTTTATAACTTTTTTTTTTTTTTTTTTTTTTTTGCCTTTTCTTTTCTCCATTCCTCCCCCACACACTCTGTGAGGAGCCTTAAAATCATGATTTCTGGAAAGGAGGCATGGAATGGCACTGCTTCAGCAGGAGTATGCCTGTGCAGATATTACTGCAACTTTTGGGGAATAATACTTTCAGTGTTATTTAAAGGGATTCAATCTCTTAATTCCCCTGGTACATGCAACACCTTAGTAGGGACAAGATAAATTTATGGCAACTTAAAAACTCACCTATCATCAACTGAGCATTAATAACTGAATTTGTGCGTTCTTTTTGCAGTTGGAATGACTTAAGACATTTGACAGTTTAAAACACTTAAACCAAGGAAAAGGAAAGAAACTGAAGTTGTAGATTGGTTTTGTATCTTCACAGCTAGGATAAACTTAAAAGCATGCAAACAGTTACCGCAGCTTAGCTGATGCTCAGTAGAATTTAAGGTCACCATAATTTTACCAAACACCACAAGAACAGGGGTAACCCAAGATCATGTGTTGTTAACTGCCTATAATGTTGTTAACATACCCATCTCTTTTTGACCTTACCAAATACATGTTCTTGTCCTACAGACAGGGGACATCTTTGTGTCCCTTTATCCTCACTTACAGATACTTTATTTTAAAACACTAAGCTTTAAATTCAGTATCTCACACAAAGCCCTACCAGTTAACAGAATCAAAGCAAGCCCAGGGAACCAAAACTGTTTAAGTTCAGTTCCTCTTTTACCTTAGTTCTCCTCACTGCTGCCAGTCTAACACCTTGTGTCACACGTTAGAAAATTTCCCTAAACCTTGAAGTATATTTAGTTTACTTGAAACTTTTTTTCCCATTGTTTTTAAAATAAAATAACAATACATGGATAGATAAGGTCACATCATTACAGTAATGAAGATCACAAAATAGCAGTAAGCAGTTGTGATAAGCCACACACACACAAGGGAAGAGAAGTAGCAACCCCTACAGTCGGTTCCATTTGACTTCCATAGGCTCTACGTTTCACACAGGAGGAAACTAAATATTAACAACAAAGAATATTTCCTGAAGTTTCAGCAGTGTTGCTGTTTTGCAGTGTATTGCATCCAAAGCTCATTTCTCAGATCTCTCATTTAAATGATGCCTGCTGAATTAACAGGAATAGTTTTGTTCAATGGCAAAACTAAGATTTATGCTTCCCAATGTACGAAAAACAACAATGCCCTTCCTGCAGGAAAGATGCTAATGCCTTCTTTCTCTTTGTGTCCCTCATGCAGAAATGTGTGTGTCAAGACAGTGACAAATGACAGCACTTGTTATAGCAGCAGGACCATCAGGTTCTCACCACCTCACTGCAAGTGGGATAAGGCCTTGTGAAGTACACACTGACAGAATCTACATCTCTCTTTTTCTTCTCTCCATGATTGAAGCCTCCACTGCCAAAGCAGTTCAGCCTAGCAAGGCTCCCTTGCTCTTCTAGCTGTTTCACAACCTGTTGGTTTGGATCCAGAAATTATCAGTGGATTTAAATGCTTACCCACACTAATATAGCTTAATTCTATGTATGGATGTAATGGTTTCAGAATAACATTCTTTATTTGTGCAGCTTTACTTCAAGCATAAAAATCTATTAATCAGCCATTGAGAGCCTTTAAAAAATAATAGTAAAAAAAAAATAATTGTAATACAGGTAAGGTGCACTCATCTCCTGCCACAGCATGTGCTTGCAGAGGTCTAAGATCTTGACAGCAAATCACCACTAATCAGTGCAGAAAATGCATTAAAAAAAAATCAAGACAAAACCATTTTCTCTACCCTATTTCGGTATTTTTCTTTCACCGCTGACCCTTTAGAAGTACAGATGGAATCCCCAGATGATTACTTCTAGTTAAAAGCACTAAAGAAATTCAACTTCACAAGCAAAGATATGATTTAAAATAGAAACAGAAGATGCATCTTAAAATAAAATAAGGTATTGATAAAGAGGGCACGGTCTTCAACAGTATCATCAATTGATGCTAGCATATAAGCAAACTATTAAAAGCCTAATACACTTACAAAAACTGGGAATTAGTAGCTATGAAGAACTTTGTGCAACTAATGTATTTGTATAGACAGAAGAACAATACTGAATTTGCATCACATTCAAGAATTTGCTGAAATATATTATGATAAAGATACAAATTTAACATTTTCCTAGAGTGGAGCATGAGCATAAAATGTTAGCTACATTTCAAAAGTAAAGAAAAATCCCCAAACAATGTGCATCACCTGAAAATTCTGGTTTTCTAACAAATTCTCACTAAAAAGGTAACAGGTCAGTCTAACTTTTCCCACCTACAGGTGCTTCCCAAGTTTTAAAAATATTTGAAAGAAATTGAACTAACCTATGGTTTCAGCACAGACACACGCCTATAAAGCATTTTCAAATCTGAAATGTAGAGAAATATTAATCTTACTTCCATTAAAGCTGGAGGAGAGCATGAACTTCTCATTTCAAAAGCAAGATAGTTTTCTATGGGGGGCAGCATCCATGTTCAGACAACTTAAATTTCTGAGGATTGCATTTCCTTTTGGCAAGTTTTCTCTGAACAACCAGAGACAGCCAAACTGAAACACCGTAAATGGGCTCAGGCAGCCAATGAATTTTTTTTAAGTGAAATCATTAAAGATTTTAGGACTACAAAGCCACAATAAAGCCATCTATGCTCTAAACTTCTGCTTATTAGAGTCATTCACAACTGATTCAAACAGATTAGTCACATACATCCAGTTGATGTGCATGATTGTGGCATTGAAGCACAAGAGAATTCAAAACTGTAAATTGTTATTTTAGTAAAGTGTTGATGTTTGTAACTAGAGTTGCAGAAAAACATACAGCCTGAGCCAAACACCTGAACTGTTATATGCTTCTAAAACAATCTACTGCTGTTTTATACACTAAGATTTAATTTCTATATATATTATATATAGAAATTTTGAATTAAGAAGTGTTACTACACCTTCTGATTGTCCTAGAAATAATACAGACTGCACTAGTTGTTGCATTAAATACTTGGCAAATACAAGCATGTTTTTAAACTCCCTATTAAAACTCGGTTATAACAATGCCATGCTGTGTCTGTGGAAATCAAAGGAAATTTCTGCCTCCTATCTTAGTTTTTTTAAATGTATTTATTGCATCGGAAACACAGGAGATACCAAACTGCACGTTGCTACAGTTCTACACAGCACGTGAACAATGCTGCTTCATTTTATGTTTTCAGTAGAAGGAAATTATTTAACAACATGAAAGCAAATGAACATGCATTAGTATAAATTTCAGCAACATGGAAAAGACACTCGTCTTTGAAAAAAATATAATGCTAGCCTAAATAAATATGTACTAAATAAGCTGATTTAGTGGTCATTCTTTTCTAACAAGTACAGTTTCTGTTGTAGTTCTACAGTGTCATATCAATCAAAATTCAGTTTGCTTTTCAAGGAGATATTATTTAAAAAATCTTAGAAACTCTCATCTCCCTGTAATTGGAGAATGATTGCACTGTATTGCAGGAGCAACTTTTAGTCAGATTTGAAGCCAGCAGACTGACACAGGCTTTTTCCATCTCATTCTCAGCTTACACTTTCCAGCAACCAGCAATACCTGTGACCAATGACCTGGGCCCACCAGCAGGCAGACAGCCCTGAGCAGCACCATGCTGCCTGGAAGGAGAAGCAGGCACTGGATCCCCAGGACACCAAGTGCCAGAGGCCCAACTTCTACTACTGCAATTAAATGATAAATTATTTTTTGCAAGTATTCTACTGCTCACACACTCTCCTCACCTTGGGAGGCACAAAATGTACAGTGCCTAGGTAAATACAGGCCTTGGTCTTGGCTGAGTCCCCTGCAGCCACTACACTACCATGGTACCTGCCAAATGAATGCAAACAAGCATGCTGTGGGACACGCTGCTCAGTGGCTCGCTTTAAGCGAATGACAGCAGTCACCTACGGTTTCAAGTACCTCTCTTTCTCTTCAGATTGGATTTCATGAGTACTTTAATGGAAATACCTTATTGAAATCAGGTATCACTTAAAATAATACATACATGCACACATAGCTTTTCAAACTGTGTGTGGAGGTACGTATTTGACGCATTATGACAAGATCAGGAAGTGCAGCCTAGATGAGTGGACAGTGAGGTGGATGGATACGTAGCTGGGCAGCAGAGCTCAGAGGGCTGTGCTTTGTGGTGCAGGGCCTAGTTGGAGGCCTGTACCTAGCGGTGTACCCCAGGGGTCCGTACTGGATCCAGTGTTCATCTCATCAGTGACCTGGACAGGGGCAATGGAGTGTACTCTCAGCAAGTTTGCTGAGGACACAAAGCTTGGAGGAGTGTCTGATACCCCAGAGGGCTGTGCTGCCATTCAGAGGGACCTCAACAGGCTGGAGGGGTAGGCCAAGAGGAAGCTCATGAAATTCAACAAGGAGAAGTGCAGGGTCCTGCACCTCAGGAGGAATAACCCCAAGCACCAGTACTGGAGACCTGCTGGAGAGTAGCTCTGCAGAGACGGACTTGGGAGTCCTGGTAGACAGCAGGTTGACCATGAGTCAGTAATGGGCCCTTGTGGCCAAGAAGGCCAATGGTATCCTGGGCTGCACTGGGAAGAGCGTTGCCAGCAGACCAAAGGGGGTGATCCTGCCTCTCTACTCAGCCATGGTGAGGCCATACCTGCGGTACTGTGTCCAGTTCTAAGCTCCCCAGTTCAAGAGAGACATGGAACTACTAGAGCAAGTCCAGAGGACGGCTATGAAGATCATTAGAGGACTGGAGCACCTGTTGTATGAGGACAGGAAGAAAACTGGGCCTGTTTAACCTGGAAAAGAGAAGACTGAGGGGAGACATTAATATATATAAATATCTGAGGGGAGGGTGTCAAGAAGATGGAGCCGGTCGCTTTTCAGTTTTGCCCCGCGACAGGATGAGAGAAAACAGGCACAAACTGAAGCACAGGAGGTTCCAGCTGAATGAGAGGCCATTTCTTTACTGTGAGGTTGACAGAGCACTGAAACAGGTTTCCCAGAGAGGCTGTGGAGTCTCCTTCTCTGGAGATAATCAGAACATGCCTGGTTTCCATCCTGCACAATACGCTCTAGGTGATCCTGCTCGGGAGGGGGGTTGGACTAGAACTTCAGAGGTCCCTTCCGACCTCAGCCATTCTGTGTTCCCGTGATATTTTACCCTTCTTCAGCAGTAGCATGACAGCACACTGGGGAAGTCTACAGTTCTTAGAGAATTTCTGCAGTAGGCCAATACATAGTGATGCACTTTACTTTCTACTGTGTTCAGTCAAAAAATTAAAAAGCACCTTAAAAACACTTAGAGAAAAAAAAAAAATCACATGTAGTAATAGTGGTACATGAGGCATGACAGTTAGCACCAGCCTCCAAACCTACAGTCTTGGGCTCTAACACAATTTTGCTTCAACAACAACAACAACAAAATACCATCCCAGACATCCATGTGTCTCTGCACAGGCTAGTTACCAGAGAAGAAGTAGTTTCCTTTTCCATCCAAAGTAGTCAAACAGAGAAATTGATGACTGAAGTTTTTCCTGATCATCTGAAAGAAATGGCATTCCTTCGCCTCATATTTTCATGAGGACAAACGTGAATGCTTTCCTGTTTGGAGCCAAAGCTCACTGTGGTGGGACGTGGCCCAGTGCTTACAACCACACCAATCTGCTCCCTCCCACCACCTCCAAGAAAAGGAAGGGGGAAGCAGAAAATGAGAAACGTTGTGGAAAACAAATTCTTCCAGTTCAAGTGGAATTCAATAGGACAGAGGTGCTATTTGTAAGAAAAGTAAAAGGCTGCATAATTATTGCGGGATGGACTAAGACATCAGTTTATGACATCACAATAGCAATACACCATGTTCCTAGCATAACAGACAGAATAAATCATCTGATATTCATCCTCTCTGTATCCTAATGGTGGCACCACTCAGCTTCATGTTGAATTTGCTTGAGAAACTAAAACAGAACTTCTCTAATACTAACCTCATAAAAAAGAATAATTATTATTTTTTAGATGCTCACAGCTTGAAAGGAAGTTTAGAAGTGCGTGTCTAAGCAGTTGTCAGCTCACCAGCATATCACATCCCCTAGGCTGTTGCAGTCTTAAGGTACAGAGTGTGATACCTGTGCACAAATGAAAAGGTCTGTGGAAGGGGTAATATGATTAAATGAACCTAAAGAATATAACAGTGTACTTATCATAAGAAATGATAAATGCTGATGCATTATCTTAATTTTATTTAATTTCAGCCCAAAGCTAAACACATATAGTCAGAGCACTTGTGGAGCAAAAAGTAACACCAATAAAAATGCAAACATACTCAGATGCCCAAATAAAAAGCCTTGAGTAACCTGGACAAATACCAAAAGGATGCAGAATTTTCCACTTCTTAAGTTTCATCCCCTTTCAAGTGATGTTACATCACGCTTCATTTATGATCGGCTGCTCAAAATAGTTATCCAAAGTATGTTCACAGACACACAGATACAAGTTTTTCAAGAATAGTGAATGCTAAGTCAGGCAATTCAAAGCCAAGTCATCCCTTGAAGCCTGTCTTTTTGCCCCACTTATACTGACAGCATTTCCATCACAGGCCTGTCTGTAATTATTTCCAAGTGCACATCATGCAAGACACTGAAGATGTTTGACATTTCTTTTTTTTTTTTTTTTTCATGATTGGCCTTATTTCCTTATGCAAGCATGCTGACAAGCCATCCTTGCGTACGTCTTCTGAACCATAACTTCAGGACCAATTCACCAACTTCAGCCAAGTTTGAAATCCCTCTACAGGTCTAGAAATACCGTGATGATAAGAGGCTGAAAAGAGAGGAACACTACTGAATCTCTCCTTATCAGGAGGAAACACAGATATGGCCACCATATATCACACCAGCAGCAGCTGAACCATCAGCAGACAGGTAGCTCCAAACTTAGAGAGAATATGACATGACTTGCTTAGGAGGCAGCCCCCAAAACTGTGCAAGAATCCCTGAGAAAGCTGAAAGTGCCATAGGGGATATAAAGATGGGAGATGATCTCTACTGCACGGCAGGCAGTAGGACATAAATGTGTAGCTGAGCAGGCTTTGTAACCTCCAGTGCTCATACAACAACCTGCCATCCCACCTGCATCCCACCCTTGCTATGGACTGAATTACTGGTTTGAAGAAAAAACTCCTTCTGTGGGCTATTCAAAATTAGAACAGAACATCAGGGGTAAACGTCCTTGGGATGCTTATAATGTATCAAGTTTCAAATAAGTTTCTGAAAACAAACCATTTGGGAAATAAATGTTTAAAAGAAAATGAAAAAGAAAAAAAAAAAAAAAGAAAGAAAATTAGAAAAGATTATATTGCAGAAAAATCTATTTCCCTATGTATAGTCCAGCACATTGCTGATTTTGCATCTTACTTTTTTACTTTAAATTATTTTTAATCTTCAGATATTTTTGTGTGAAGTTAGCTAAAAAAAATCATTTGGTGGCCACTAGAGAGTTAACTAATATTTCCCGGAGTTGGCAAACGTTCAGTCAAAAACCTGGCCAACTGCCTGTTGTTTACTGAAGCTAGGGAAGAAGCATCTGCAACATTACGAAAAGCATATTGTAAAAGGCAACACATGCAAATTAAACCTCTTGAGCTATGAGTAAATTGCTAGGAAAATTTATAACTCATTTAATAAAACTTGAAATAAATACATCGCCTTGGCTCTCAGGGAAAACAAAATATTTCCCATGATTCCACGTTCAAAAAATAATCATCAAACCAGATTTCTACAATTTGAATATAAAATCAAACAGTGATATAAAACAAGCCTCCTTCCCCCCATCCCTTCTGTTCATGTCTTTAAACAACTTTGTGAGTAACTTTGTGCCAAAGAAGTTTCAGTGATTCATGTGTCTTATATTCACCTTTTGTATGCACTTGATATTCATTTTTTCACCGGTATATGTGTCATTAGTAATGTTAGTATTTTTTGAATTTGACTACTTTATTTTCAAATAAAATGCTACCTTGCAGTTTCCCAAGAAGTTATTTATAAAATCATGGTCCTTTGAAGCGTTTTTTCTTTTTTTTTACAGCCTTTTTTTTTTTTTTTTTTTTTTCCTCCCTGCAAACGGTCCCAAACATACATCCTAAGAAACCGAAAGCAGTAAGATTTTCCTGGAGCCACAAGTTTTTAGCCTGGGATAGACAGTTCCCACTGTAGCACAGACCAGCCCAGATGGGATGCATATGTGCTATTAGAAGTATAATACAGTCTTAGATTGTCTTGCAGATGAACCTATTATTCAACCTTATGAGTTTCACAAACTCCTCAATTTTCAGCCAGGAGTGGAAATGAAACCAGAGAAAGCTCTGAGGAAGATTATGCCACGAAGAGACAAAGTAACTGCTATGAGCATTCCCATGACAGCAGAGGCAAGGAATCCATGCCCTGTTCTGAAGCTGTCCCATGTTCTTTTCAAACAAACAGCAAAGACAAGTTTTTCAACTTATTTCTGAATAACATTAGAGCATGTGTTGAATCTGTGGCCACTCATAGACACTTTAAAGTCCTATTCAGAATAGAAAAGATGAAACTCCGCTCTTTTGCTTAGCAACATACTTCAAAAAATTTACTGGAATCTGCTGGCTTTTCCCCAGTACCATCGCTTCTCATCCCCAAAGAACGTAAAAGGTAAATATCCCTGTGCCCTCTGAAAATCCTAGGCTGTAACAGTTGCCAGCTATCATCTCAAAGGTGCCTCCCTTCACAGCATCAGTCTCCACAGGACCTACATTTAATAATTACTGCACACTGGTGGGTAACATGACAGCTCTCCTGATACATGACCCAGATATAAAAGGGTTTGCCAGTATAGCTGCCAGAATATCCTCCCTAGAATCCACTTCCTTCTGGACATGCAGCTCGAATCATTAAGAGATCTTTTGTGGGTACAACTTTTATCAGTTTCCTGCTCAGAATAAGTTATATGCCCAGTTATCTGCTCCAAATAAGTTATGCACCGTTTATCGTATGACTATATTCCCGTTCAACAATTTGCTGACAGTTATGCCACTTGTAAGGATTTAAAAAACAACTGAACTCACACACCACTCATCATCATACGTACCAAAAATAACCTGTTAGGCTCTACAGCTCATTTAGCTGCCAAAAAACTTAAAAGATAGGTACTGTATATTGATGTCCGTAAACAAACAAGGCTTTACCCATCAGTATAGACAACGTGGTAGTAATGGAGTGCAAGTGATACATCTGTTCAGCCTCAAACATTACTGCTTTATCTTTAGCAGGCATGCACACGAGCTACTGGAATATGCTGATTTTCAAAGTTCAATAGGTTAGATTTCTTGGCATAAATGGAAAATTCAATAGTCACTGCACAGCACTCAAGCTTATACAACTTGCTTTATTTTTTTCTAAAAATAATTCATAATAAATTTCACACACAGGACCAAGCTGGAAATATGCTCTCTCGTATTTTCTATCACCTTCTGCCAACCTTAAAGCCTGATACCTACTTCTCCCTCTCCAAATATGTTTTATTTACTTACAATATAATTGATGTGTGTTTTACTTTCCAAGAACACACAAAGCTGTTTCAAGGAAAATATGACTCAGATTCTTTTTGCTATTTCTCTCAGCTCCTTCCTTGTCATGTAAGGCTCAGTTTGACGGGAAATTTAGTCACTTGAAAGGAATTTTGAAAAAACAAAAACAAAAAAAAAGTAAAAGTAAAACATTGGCAAAATATTGTAAATACTGAACTGAGACTAAGAGTGTGGACAACTTTCAGTATTTAGGTTTATGATCTAAAAACATACAGGTATATCTATACTATTCTCTATAATGCAAAAAATAAATGGAAGACCAACAGACAAGCAGGTGCTTTTCTAACTTCTTATTGTACTTACAAAAATAAAAGCTTAAAATGATTGTTTTAGACATAATGTTCAATGCCCTTTTTACAATTCTCATATATTTTGCCATCAATCACGATCATCAAGATACTGTGACTGCTGTCTGCTGACTGACAACAGAAAGAGAAATTTAGAGGTGTGAGTGAAATGACAGAGCTGTCATGGCTGCTGCAAAAATTGCTCTTCTTAAAGAAGGAGAGATAAAACTTTCAGAAAAAAACACAGACAGCACTGATGTCCCTGTCAGCATGTGAGGTAGGGGATACTAAAAGCTTAAGGGAAAAGAAAAAGTTGTCCAAAACTTTGCCTTCTATTTTTAACAAAACCTAATAATATTTTTATAAAGTGTGGGTTGGTTTTTTTTTTGGTTGTTTGTTTTTTCTCTTGAAACCACTATAATGCTGCAGTAGGGCTGCACTGATAAATTTGTGACCTGATCTTGAAAAGCATTACAACTCATATTGGAGTTATGAATGCTGACCACCTCACTGAATTAGGGATTATGTACATCAAGTCTGCTGGTCAATGTTGCACATGAAACATGGAAAGCAAAGCTCAGTTCGATCCTATATTCTACTCTCGGAATACATTTGTGATTAAAATCCTCACCTTTCCCAGTTTCTAAAAACCAAAAACAAACAAAAACACACACACAAAACCCAATCAAAACAACAACAACAAAAACAACCAGAAAGTATCACACATTGTCCTATAATATCAAGGTTGTGATTAAATCCTGAATGAGACATATGACAGGGTTGTTTCTCCTATAGCAGGACAAAACAGCAGGACTGTGTCTGAACAGTCTTCCAGTATTTGTCTTTCTATGCAATCATCATTTCATTTAGCACCAAACCAAAACAATAACCTTTACTCAAAATAGGTGCAATATGCAACGAACATGCACGTCACTAAACCTTTCTTGTTCACTAATCTTTCAAAATTTTAACCAAGTCAATTCAAGAATATTTGCAACACAGCCCTATTAACCTCACTTTTGGTCTACCAGCAAGACAGATTAGACTTGTTCTGTCTTAGAAAAATTCCAGTTTCTTGAGCCATTACTGAAACGCAGCTGCCACTTTCGAGCGCCACCCAGCAGTTCTATTTATAGGAAAACTGCAATTTAATTTGAGTTTTCAAGTAAGAACTGAAAAGAAGTGATCATTAACCTTGGAACTGGGCTAAGAAACAGAAATGGACACGACTGTTACACCAGTACTGCTTCCTGAATAGTCTAATTTTTTCCATGGTTCCAATATCAAAAAAATAATCAGAAAGTCCACAAAAAGGTCTTAAGTGTTAGATAGATTGCTTCTATTTGTGAAGAGATGACTACTGTACAATTGGTTTTATTTTTATTTTTTTAAAGGGGAGATAACATTGTCCAACGTTACACCAAAGACACAGCATACCGCTTTGTTATTGCGGCCTGTTACATGAAGACAACTCACCTTGTAGTACCTCATCTTCCTCATCTTTAAAATGGACAGGGACTTCCCAGCCAAGTGCACTAAGATTTGCTGACCACACAGAACAATTCTGTACTCCTTTTTTTCTGAGGTTGCCAGTTACACTTAGAGCTGATTTGTTTACACTGACATTTTAATGCCACATAAGGAACTCGGACTTTGGACAAACACATCCTGCATATGATCTGTCTAATTAAGGGAAAGGCATTGAGAACCGGCTGTGAAAACCGATATGAAGCTGTAAAAGTTGGGCATAGTAAATTGAAGGCAAGTTCCCGTTTAAGGAGTTTCAGTAAGGTCTAGGATAGACATAAATGCCAGACTAGGAAACCACTTCACAGCACCTAAAATGCTCTTTTTGTTAGAACCACAAACTTCTAGTAGATTGCTGATTGATGTAACACTTGGATTAGAAATACACAGCATGAAATAGCATTTCCAGTGAGGAAAGGGAAGTTCTTGATGATACTGGTGAAAAAGCGATAAAAGCTTCACTCAAATCCTCCATTTTAGTATCAGATTGTGGGAAACTTCCATTTAAACAGCCCAGCAAAGCCCATTAGCCATCAATCTACAAGCACTAAATAAACCCTTAACGCTCCTTCTAAGAGGCTACAACATCATCACCCAACCAACCCTGTTAGAATCACCCTGACACAGATGCTGATGAACATCAGAGGAAATTTGTGGATGGGAGAAATTTCCTCTCAAGCAGCTCAAAGCATCTCTACAATGAAACTGCACCCTTTCCCACTTCCACCCTTACCTTCACACATAGCTGCCAATGGTACACACAGGAAAAAAGAAAATGCTACCTCATTAAAGAGGAAAAAAAAGGTCAAAAATAGGGGTGAGGTAGAGGGAAGTAGAAGAAGAAAAGAAAATGTTTTTGTCTGGCTTTCCATGACTGGAAAAAAAGCTTTACTAGTATCCGTGTGTCACTCACTGCCGGGCTCTCACAGCAGGGACATATTTCTTGATTCTTAAAAAATGACTGAGATACTGCAGCAAAATACTGTCACAGAACAGCTATAACTAAGAACTCTTTCCAGCTTGGAAGTAACTATTTTCTCCTCCCTGATGTGGACAATGTATCTAAATAAATCAACCTTAGTATTAGCATTTCTAAGGGAATAAATAATTCTCTGCCCCTCCCCCCCCCCCCCCCTTTTTTTTTTTTTTAAGTGGGAGAGTATTGAGGACTCAATTTAAATTAAGATCAGTGATTTGATTTTCAGCCTTCAGTGTCCAAGATGCTCCTAGTTCATCATGAACAATTTTTTTTGAACAAGGTCAAAATTGATACCTGCAAAATTACAAGTCTCTTGACAAAAAATATGGAATGAAACCATTCATGTCGGAGCATTAATTCTAAAACTGAAGTTAGAGCACATGCAGACATGGAGTTATCTTTGGGATCTTGACAGCCACCTTGGGTGCAGTTTTGTTGCCTACTCCTTCCTCTTTTTTGAAAGCTTTTTTCCTCCACCTGGGATGGATAACAAAGCTTATTTCACCTTCTTCCATTCACTGCTTTAACACCTTGGAAGAAATGCATATTGCTTATGGAGTTCATACTGATATTCTCGAGTGTGAACTCCAGTGATTAAGACAGATCCCAAATACCGTATTCTGTTAGCCTTTCTATGGCATGTGAGGTATGTGACAGAACGAAATCCATCTATCGTCATACATACATCAGAGCCATCGTAACTGACATTATCATCTGAACCTAGTAAAGAGAAAATCATTTGGAAGAAGCATTATGTTCCCAAACAAGAGGAAAAAAAAAAACAACAACAACAACAACAACAACAACAACAAAAACATAGGTAATAACTGGATTTTCAACTTTTATGCAGGAGATACCAAACAACAGATAAATATACATATTAAAAAAAAAAAAAAAAAAAAAAAAACAGTAGATATAATGCCTGTTTTTGCAGGGTTATGTTCAGAACTAAGAGTTCATTCAGATCGTCATTCTCAAAGACAACTAAGTAACTTCTACACCATTTATTACATGGGACTCTTGGCCAAGACACTAAAAATGTAGGTCTAATTTACATAGACTTAAATGAGATTGCTCACTTAAGCCAATCATCAGTTCAATGGTTTTGCTCCATTTCAATTGCAAAGAAATGGCTGTTCACCAGGAAATGGACTAACATGGCCTACTTGCTCCATGGCCAACTCTAGCACCTAGTAGGACTCTGGAAAACCTTTAGGTCCAACCTTTAAAAAGCTGCACACACAGTACCATCTGTGAGAAGAAAAAGAAGGAAAAAATAATAATAATAATAATAATAAAAAAAAAATCTACCATTTCCCTCCTGCTTTTATGGCTATAAAACAAGGTACATCTGCAGAATCTTCTATCACAACTGGAAACAAGTGTACCTAACATAGAATTATTCAGATGAATACATAATACTTCTGTTACTCTATATTGCTCTCTCTCCTTGGGGAATACACTTTATAGCAGATTCTCTCCTATATACATTTAACTCTGTTAGCATACAAAAAGAATGTCTGCTTCCTCTTGTATTTGCAGATGTCTTTTCCTGTTAGATATATTGACAAGTTGATTCAGAGAACTGGGCTGAAAACCAGCCTGGTTTCTCTTAATCATTGTTATGAATATTTAATAAATGAACCTGATCCTATATTCTATGCATTTTGACCCATCAAATTCATCTTTATTAGTACCTTTCACATTTTTGGAGAACTAATTTCTGAAGTTCAAAGGTTAACTTGTCTTGTTTTGGTACTGAACATGAAGCAACTCCTTATTGCTTTTGGCAAAGTGGAGTCTTCCTCTACTGGAAGTGAAATTGAATCTATCAGGAATCAAATGTCATAATTCAGAGATGGGGTCAAAATGTCCATACTGTGCTGTGGAGCACAGGTTGGGTATCAGCTCTGACAAATTATACTAGGTCAGAGTAAGCACTGAGAAAGTGTTTCTCAGCCACACTGAAAACTGAAACGTATCAGAAATAAAATACTAGCAATCACAAATTAGCTATATTTTAAATATAGCAACCAGTTCTGGTGATTATGCTTATTTTACTTACATATGTGTATACGTATACACACATACACGCTATATAAATATATAATCAAAGATGTAATTAAATATGTAATTTTCAATTATAACTGAAAATCCTTATTTACATGTATAATTAAAGTGCACATATCTCTAAGTGTGTCATGATATGGCTCTAAATCAACTTGTTCTGAGACAGGCTGACTAGAAAGGCTGAATGCCAAGTTAGAGTTATTGCTTGAATTTTATTGTACCTTACAAGCTTATGGTGTTAAGGGCTGACCATTCTACATTCTAATCTAAAGACCCATGGGTAATTATCAAAATTTAAATAAAACTAAAAATATAAATAAAAATAAACAAATAAATAAAAATAAATAATAATAATAATAATAAATAATAAAAATAATAATGTTTTCATTTCTTCCTCAAAGCAGTTGGCATTAGGACCACATGGTAGGA